>NC_091754.1:36564404-36711904 GCF_043380555.1 Nothobranchius furzeri
TGTGCGCTTCACTGCTTCATCTTCAGCAGAGGAGAAAAGTAAGAGGGGGTGAAAAGGGCCAGTCCAGGAGGGAAAACCCGAACCCCACAAAACCAAAACAAAACAACGGCTGGGTTCGGTTCTCCTGCAGCCTAGAGCAGCGCTCTCCAGACTGTCACTTTCAGCCGATCCTGTGCCAACGAGCGCAATGACTGATAGAGGGAGGAGAGAGGGGAGGAGAGACGGAGGCGGACGGAAGGAGGGAGGAGGCGGAGGAGAAGGAACGATGAAAACTAATCTGAGCCCGTGATTTGCGTTTTGTGGGTCGGATCTGACCTGGAAGTGACCGCAGGAACTCATTTTTTAGACGCCGTCTGCCGGATCACACCAGGGGTCACGTGGGTCACACCTTTCGCTCTCTAGAGACCAAGTGAACAGTTTAGTGTAGTCCAGGTTCTGGTGCGTGTTAATGATGAGTGCAGGATGAGCACCCCCCTCCTCCTTGTGTCCACAGCAGATGCGTGCTGTTGTTAATCATAAACCTGATGCAGATGTGTCCGCTGTCCGATAAAGGAACCACGAGGAGGTCGAACGTCACTGCGGGCGGGCGCCGCACGTTCTCCGAGGAAAAACTCACGTTTTCCTTTATTTGGGGAAAAAAAGATCCTAAATAAGGTGAGGGCGTCTGAAAGGCCACACGCTGAAACGGGACAGAAACAACAAATAGCAGCTTTAGTAAAGGTGTATGCGCGTCCTCAGCGCGTGGCACATTTGTGTTCCTAATTCCTAGGGGGCTCGTGCCGCCCTGAATTATCTGTGTTGTCAATTTTCAGCCGCAGACCCATGGTTTAGATAGAAAAACAACAAAGATTATTTTTAAATATCAATATTTTCTGTTCTTATTTAAGCGACTCGTTTAAAACTGTGTGATTTTGTTCCAAGGTATAAAAACATATTTGCCTAATAATTTGTTTTTATCACAGCTGGAAACTTTCTCTTCGGTGTGGTTGATGTTTATAATTTTACCGTTTCAGATCAGATAGACTAAAAAAGTAATTTCCCCTCTTCGATTTGTGAAATTTAACATTAAAATTAATAATATTGATAATTTTACATTGGTGATCTTCTTAGTCCCTATACACCTCCAGCGGGTCCCTGAGGTCCAGTGACCAAAGGGTTGTGCAGCACCAGGCTAAAGACCAAAGGTGACAGGTGCTGCTGTGGCCGCCAGACTGGACCTATCTCCCCCTGAGCCTGAGATCAGTGGACTCAGTGGTCTCCTTTAAAAATCAGCTGAAAACTCTCCTGTTCATGCTTTGGTGTGACCTTCATCACCCTCTCCTTATTCTGCTCTTTGTACCTATGCACCTTTCCTGGGATCCACTGATTTCCCTCTTTCCTATTCATTTTATCATCATGTATTAAATATTTTTTATTTTAACCATATTTTAATACATTTTTGAAGATTTTTTTGTATTTAGAATTTATGTTCTTATGAATTTCCTCGTGATTTTTATCTTGAGAGGCGCTATATAAAATAATGTTTTCTTTATTTATGTCATTATTGTTATTGTTATTGTTATTATTATTATTATTATTATTATTATTACAATACTGAGTTTTATTTTGTTTAAATCACAGGTTGTTGTTGTGTTGGGGATGCCGCAGCAGCAGAAACCCTCTGCAGGAGCGCAGCTGAATAATTAAAGCCGTTCTTCCTCCCTCATCCCTCCTCTGCCTCCAGATCTGTGATTTGGGGTCCATCCAGCCCAAACAAGCGTGGTGACTGATCCCAGAGCCCTTCGACGGAGACAGGCGCACAACACGCGTAAAATCCCGCTTACTGGAGACTAATGAGAATCAGCGCATCGAAGGCCCAATAGGAGCTCGGATTGGGTTAGAATAAAACAAGACGATGTCATCTTGAAGCTCACAGAGTAAATCCAGACTGGTGCAAAATAAAAGAAAACATGCCTTTTTTCATGGATGGAGATGTTTGCTCTTCTCCCAGCGCTGATCTGTTTTTTTAGTCATTCATCATTTCTGCGTGTGGACCATTTCGCTTCTTGTCACCTTGTCGGAGGAAGATGGTGCAGCTCTTGCGCAAACAGCGCGGCGGCGTGGTGAACAGCCGGAGCAAAACGAGAAAGAAGCAAACAGAACAAGTCCAGAAAACCAGAGTGAGAAAAATTCATAAGGACAACTTCCTGCATTGTTCCCAAACTGACCCGAGTGATCCTGCTGCTGGGAATCCCGCAGCGCATCAACCCAAACGCAGCACAGCCGTTTCTCCTGAGCTCATTTACGTGAAAACACACGATTATCATCGGTTTTAACGACACACGGGATTAAAATAATAAAGTGAGTCCAGATCACACTTTGGCAGACTCAGTGGTCGGTGTGACCCAAACCCGAACCCGGACCTGGACCCGGAGCGCTTGGAGATGTGTTTCACTATGGGGGCAGAAAATCTAAATCAAATACCAGAATGAAGCAGAATATCGCTAATAATTAGAGACAACAAAACATTATTATTATTATTATTATTATTATTATTATTATTATTATTATTATTATTATTATTATTATTATTATTATTATTAGAATAATACGCATTCTTTAGTTTGCCGCTAAATTAAGCGGTCGTCTTTTCAGTCAGCGCTAGATCACAACGTACAGAGAACAACCGTAAAACATAAATATCAGGAACCATGAGGAGGGTTCGGACCGATCAGACACCCGCGCGGCTTATAGGTTCTGATCGGTCCAAATGGCCTTCTTTAGGAGGATGTGTCTCGTTTCCTTGGAGGATTAATTTGCCTATAAATGGTCAATTTGAAGCCTCCTGCAAATTGTTTCCATCCAGAGGTCACGACTCATAGGCCCATTATCACCGCAACACCCTGGTCTGCTGCGGGGGCAGGGGTGGAGTGGTTATGAAACATCAAATATCACAGTTATTATTAATATTATTTTTTTAAAGTTGTTAATAATAATAATAATAATAATAATAATAATAATAGTGCTAAGGAATTTGATAATAATAATAATAATAATAATAATGAATATGATGATAATAATAATAATAATAATAATGATATAATAATAATAATAATAATATGATGATGATAATATTAATAATAATATAATAATAATGATCGTGCTAAAGCATATGATAATAATAATAATAATAATAATAATAATAATAATAATAATAATAATAATAATAATGTTTGTGATCCTAAATAAATTAATTGGATAAATTATCCCGAAGGTTATTTTCTATCTTGCCTAAAACAGTAGAAAGTTAGTTTTATTCTATATTGTTTAGTTTTTATTTTGTTCTTTGCTTCAGGAATAAAATGATTTCTTCAGATTGTCGAAGGAATCTCAGAAGCGTGTCTCACATTTATGAACCCCTTTTATTTCAGACTGAGTCAGACTGGAAGCAGCTGTTCACTCGTCTGAGTCGGACTTTAAAAAGTCTGAAATAAATAAATGATACATTTTAAATGTGGATTTGGCCTCTGGCTTCTCTCTCTCTCTCTCTCTCTCTCTCTCTCTCTCTCTCTCTCTCTCTCTCTCTCTCTCTCTCTCTCTCTCTCTCTGTCTGTCTCCAACATGAAGGATCCTTTTGCTAAAACTCTCACTGGCCTCCGCTCTCAGTAATAGGTTCTTACCTGAAATCAAATCTGCCTCCTTAAGGAGAGGGGAGCCCGTTTGGGGGGGGGGACAGCACTCTGCTCTATGTCATGGGCCAGAAGTATTTGACAGCTGGAATTATCTGTAAATACTTCATTAAAGTGTGTATGAGTTTCCCTCTTGTGCCTCATGCTCCACTTCTGCTCAGGTTTACAAACGATAACATAAACAGAGAAGAAGAAATTCAATTCTCATTTTGGAGAACTGTAAAGAGTGCAGCTAAACAAAACAGCGGAGGTCTCTGTAATGAGCCTCAGTGTTTGGGGTTCAGAGTTTACTCGACCGAGCCAGACACTGAGCCGAGCTGTGCAAGCTTCCAACTACCTGCAGTGTCTTAAAGCTGTCAGGAAACCCAGAAAAGATGGTCCAGTCGTTCCAGGAACAACCGTGCTCCCACACCATCTTCTCCTATTCAGCTGCTTTTCTCGTGAAATGTAATGTTTTGCAGAAGAATGTGTCACTGAACCCAAAGAGCTTAAGAGACAGCAGGCTTGAAGATCATGAGATCTTCATCTGATACACGGTAGAGTTCCTGCAGCCTCTCTGCTGTGCTGCAGCACCGACATGAGGCCGGAATTACTGAATTCACTGAATTTCCCTCCGGGATTAATAAAGTATTTTTGAATTGAATTGAATTGAATTGAAAGTGGACCCGGGTCGTCTACGAACCTCAGGCCAGGGGCATGCCGACGGCTGCAAGAAGAGGAAAGCTGATCTGTTTAAAAGGCCAGAGGCACGCGGTGGAAGAAAATTTCAAAAACCACAAGTACATTTTTGTGCACAAGGTCGAAGGTCATGTTGCTGCAAATGCCTAAAAGCCGGCCCTACCGTGAAGCTCACTTGCTCTTTCATGGATTCTGGGATGGTCGTCTCGTCTCTGGATCTTCGCCAATGGGCCACAGATGAGCCAACGGCCTTGTGGGTACAACAAGGTGTGGGCTACTTTCTGTTCTCAGCTCTCCACAGGGTGGGCGGAGCCTTTGGCTCAAAACAAGTCAATCATTTACTGCTGGGCATTGTTGGGAGGAAACCTTTGTCTGAGAGAAACACTTTGATTTGTCCGAAGAGTCAATGATTAAAAACACCAATTAAAGGATGTCATGGATGACGTGTGTGTGTGTGTGTGTGTGTGTGTGTGTGTGTGTGTGTGTGTGTGTGTGTGTGTGTGTGTGTGTGTGTGTGTGTGTGTGTGTGTATGTGTGTGAGAGAGAGAGAGAGAGACAGGGTGATAGTGATCTGGCTGTCTGTGTGGATGGCGAGGGGTCAGAGATGGGCTCTGTGCTCTGATCTCATGTTTGTTATTGCCATGCTGCCCTTGGATAGGTTAACATAGCACACACTGCATCAGCTGCTCTGTGCACTTCCTATACACACACACACACACACACACACACACACACACACACACACACACACACACACACACACACACACACACACACACACACACACTGCTCAGCCAGTGGGTCTATGAGGGTCACTTAATACGCTAGCCTGGTGAAAGCTTATATCCCAGCGCAGGAGGACAGGAGCAGCCGGCGACATGATGATGTGGTTTACATCAGAAGGTTTATTTGCTGATCCTGGAACAATTCTTAACCTCTGAATGGTACAAAGTGAATGGGTGCATGTTTAATGACATTTAAAGTAGGAAACAGTAAATGCACCAAGAAAATAGCAGATAACATAAAAAAATCATAAAACGTCTGCATTTCTAATGTCTAGATGTAGAAAATATCTTCTTGCTTGCGACAGAGGCAGCTAGCATGCTGCTAAATGTAATTTTAACTTATGTTTAGTGTTGTCATGGTTGCCAGGTACAACTGTCCAACTTCACTTGTGGTCTTCTCAGTCAACGAAGACCCCAATGTCTGGTACCAAAACCCGCCTGCCAGGCAGGCTGGGTCTTCAGAAGATGCAGCCCCTGAAACTGGACACATCCCAGTGTTCTGCCCAAATCCAAATCTAACTTTAATCGTTGTCTTACTGTAAAAGTGGGATTAATAGCTGTGTGTGGACAATGTCTCATATCCCTTCCCAGTATCAAAAATACTCCTATAAGATCTCTGCAGTTGTATTTCCTCCTCAGTGTTGTGTTGACACTCATCCGTACATGACATCATAAATCTTTTAACTTCATGTGCGTGACTGAGTGGAAAATGACAGGATCACAAGTTTTACTCATTAATATTCATGATATGCAAATGTCTCACCTCTGATTGGCTAACAGCAACACAACTCTTCTGTTGCCTTTGTTAAAGCGTAAGTCACCCCCCTACCAGAGTCATACTCCACCCATGGGGAGGGTGGGTATGTGGCACAGAGATCAACTCACAGACCGGTACAAAGTACACCTTTCATTTTTACCTCTCAGCGCACCGGGATTCCTTTTTCCTGGGTACGGTGCATACGGGGTGTTTTTCCAGTCATGTACTAGTTGAAATATTGTTTGCTGAAAGAGTGTATGCTGAATTTGTTTGCACAGAAAACAATCCATGAGGAGCGACGTTTTGTGATTGACACATTCTCTTCAAATGCACTGCCAGGACGCTTGCCGTGCATCCAGCACCGTCAGCTCCCATCAAACCAGGCAAGAAGAGAGGAAAAAAAGACGCATTATACGACACCGTGCACGTTCCCGTGTGGGCATGAACATCCCAGCTGCTGTTCAAGAGACGGAAGAGAGAATAATAGTGTCTGGATGTTGACCATCGACATGTTTACTGGACGATTCATGTCCATAGGCTCAGATTGTAAGTTTTTGTTCCCAAATGGAAGGTTCCCACCACCACCATTTTGACCGTGTCACACATCCCGTCACGCCCAGACAATCCAAAATTGGGAAAAGAGGTGGAGGTGAGAGTGGGGCTGTTACGATTGGAACAAATGAACCAATGTAGCTACTTACCTGACCCAAGAAGCTAAGAAGGACTCCCACCTGCACGGCAGACTGGCTTGCATGCGAGGCTGTAGTCATGCTGGTCGCCTGTGGAGATCTATTATGGACCGGGACTATTAAATTACAAGCAGAGCCTCAGGCCGCTGGGATCGTAGCCGGGTGCCGTGGCCTTTTCCATCAGCTCTTGCTCCAGGGTCAGAGATCAGCGAGACATTAGGTACATGCTACCCCAAAGCGACTCCAATGTAAAGGCATCTCCGGCCTGCTTAGTAAAGAAATCATAACTAAGCTGACCGAGGATATTGGGCTTTGCTGGTTCGCCGTGGTCAAAGATCCTCTGCTGTGTCGACACCCCACAGAGCAGAGAGCCAATTCCACAAAGGCGGACTTGCGGGTCTCTGACCGTGGAACAGCCAATCCTGATAGCCTCCGCTATCCTCGGTCAGTTCTTTAGCTCTAGTTTATTTTTAGCCTGCAGCCACACCAACATGATATATTTCAACCCATCATAGACCAAGCAGTGTTATGGTAAACACAGAGTTTTCCCCCATCGCAAACTATTAGCGGGAAAACTGCGGCTGCAGCGACTCAAAAGTGAAGCAGCGTCAACAAAAAGAGCTGCAGTGTTTCTGTGGTCTCCCTCAGAGATCCACTAATGGCCAACTCAACTGCAGCCTCGCATCGGAGGCAGCCCGGCTGCCCCGGAAAACGGAAACAGCCAGCCGCCTGCTCTAGCAACTGTTCCCGAGCAGGAGACAGGAGAAGCTGGGTACCTGCTCAAGTTTCTTATCCAGCCAGCAGCCCCACTGACATGTTTGTCCAAGCAGTTTAATGACACAGCCTTTTCCCCATTCAATCAGCAAAATAAAATACAGAAATAAATATTTTGTAAATGATATTAAGAAGCAGAAACTGCTTGGATGGTCTGTTAGTAACCACAGCTTGCCCTTTTGTCCAACTATTAACATCCAAACACGAACACACAGCCAAAACTAAAGTTCAGAGAGTCGAAATGGCCGAACATCAATTAACGTGAGGCCGAGGCTCAGGCTGAGGCCTTTCTCCGGAGCTAGCTCTGAAGTCAGTCATGTCTTGTTAATGCATGTGCACATGTCTGTGTGCCTATTTAGTGAGAGAGAGAGAAAGAGAGAGAGAGAGAGAGAGGGAGAGAGAGACAGAGAGAGAGACAGAGAAGGAGAGAGGGAGAGAGAGACAAGAGAGTGAGAGAGAGAGAGACAGAGAGAGACAGAGAGAGAGAGAGAGAGAGACAGAGAGGGAGAGAGAAAGGGAGAGAGAAAATGAATAGGAAAGAGAGAAATCAGTGGATTCCGAGGAAATGCGGAGTAAGAAGAAAGAGCAGAATAAGGAGAAGGGGGTGATGAAGGTCAATTAAAGCCTGTCTGAGGTGAGTTTTCAGCTGCTTTTTGCAGCTAGTAGGTGGGTGTGAGGGTGACATAACTTCAGCTGGCTAACTTGTCCACAGGTGGGTTTGCATGGTCTACTAAGCACAAAACAGAGAAGCAGGGCCAAAACAAAAGGTTGGCTCATGGATAACGCCAGTGTCAGTACAGTCAGTCATCCTGGCCGAGGCAAGCGATGTAACTGGTCAGTATGTTGGAACAGAACTTTTAAAATATGGTTTGTTTCCATCTTCCTTTCAAACTCAAGGATGTATAACTATAATGATCAACGTATTCTAAATTTGTTGCTTAAATCAGATATGGTTAGATGCCATGAGAACACCATTTAATGGTAGAAAGAATATTGCACTTCAAGCCCCTCCCCTTACTTCCATGATGACATTGGAAGCAGCGCCTTGCATTTGTGAACTTGCCCCTGCAGCCAGCAAACTGAGTTAAACACATTCATGCAACACTTTAATAGTGGAATCTTGTTTAGAAATAATGACAAGCACACTTTCACTTGAATTATTGTCTCATTTAGTCAATATGTACATACAAGGCTGACATTGGCCTTACAGTGTAATACCAAAACACACAGGTGTCGCTTTTTACTCCTTAGAGACCCAACTTTTACATACCATGCACATATTATATATCAAACTCTTCGGCTTCATCGCCCCTCTCTCTCTAAAAATGCCAAAATATGACAGATCTGAGGTTTGCTTTTTAAATGTTTTAGTTTTATTTGGCACAACTTGTACTAATTAGGAATTTGTCCTGTGTAGTGAGGATCTGCTGTCCTTAGAGCACGGAGCTGTGTAGCTAATCAGCAAACTATCGACTACAACAAGGCTTGCTGTCCTTAAAGGGACTTTAAAGAGTTTTGAATTTTTATGCTCGCGATTGCCCCCTCAGGCCAAAAGCGTAACGGCAGCTTCAATAGTAGGCTCGTGCACGAGGCGCGCATGCTGTTCGTGCACACTCCTTAACGAAAATAACAGCTGAGACAGTCCAGTGTGTGTGTGTGTGTGTGTGGCCCGGAGGACAGTGGACAGGAGAATGCGCAGCTAATTAATTAAATAATTTGGTTCTGTACCTTTCTCTTCAGCACAGCAGACAAACTCTCTTTTTCTGTGATTTTACAGAAAAACAGGCAATCACAGTAAAAATACCAGGGCTCATTCTACAGGACCAGGGCATTGCAGGAGGATGTATGAAGAAGACATTTATTATTTCTATACATGTTTTAGCCGTCAAACTTCCTCATAGTCCCTTTAAATGAAGATTTTCATTAATGTTTTGTCACCATAATTACAATCTGCTGACTATTGCTCACATCTTAGAAATTAGCTTAGCTTAGCATGTGTACACTCACGCCGCTCACATTTGATCAACTAACTATCATGGTGAAAATGGGGAATTAAGGTCACACTCCTGCTTTTTCGACCAAAGTGTTACAGGTGGAGCTCTGTTTCACATTCAAAAGATCTAAACCCAGAAATCAGTGGTTTGCTTTCTTGTCCTGCTGTGTAACGCCCCAGGTTCTCAATAGTGTCCCGACCTGAACCGAGCCACACCAAACCACTTAGCAGAAACAACCGTAACATGGTTTGTACACACTAAAATAGTTTTGGCTACAACATGGCCATCAAACATGACGTTGTAGTGTTAGCCATGGCTCCATGTTGCATGTCCAGTCGTTCATCTGTCCTCTGCTTATCCGGGGTTGAGTCACGGAGGCAGCAGCTGAAGCAGAAAAGCCCAGACTTTCTTCTCCTCAGCCACTTGGGCCAGTTTCCCCTGGAGGAATCCTAAGGTGTTTCCCGACCAGCCGAGAAACACAATCCCCCCCCCCCCCCCCCCCCCCCCCCCAAGATAGGGATTTTTTTGAATGACTCGTTTTAGGGAAATAATTCCTAAACCAAACACTGAAAGAAAACTAATGGAAGGTTGTTGGTTTTTTTTTTTCACATTTGGAGCGCTTATAGGGGCCGCCCTGTCATATCTGCAGACCCCCTTGGAAAATGTTTTTCAATCCAAAAAAGGATCAAGTCACAAGAAAAAGAGAAAACTCCAGAAAAGATTATTTAATTTGATTTCATTTTCACACTGGATCACTGTACCAATTCAGCTGAAGGGCAGCTGACGTCTGTTCCTATATGTCTGTGTTTGCAGCTCCATCCGTGTGTGTGTGTGTGTGTGTGCGTGTGCGTGCGTGTGTGTGTGTGTGTGCGTGCGTGTGCGTGTGTGTGTCCATCCACTGTCCAGGTAGACAGGAGAGGTGGAGTAGTGAGGGCTGACACTTCTCAAAGCCTGTTTTATCTCAGAGCAATGGGAGGAGGAGAGAGAGGGGGTCTTTGTGGGGACAAGGCCAGGCTCTTTGTGGTAAGGAGGAGGAGGAGGACTAAGGTTAGGTGGAGCTGTTGCAAGCCTGGGGGTCTGCCTTCCCGTTTTGGCTGTCTGTCTGGGACCTGTGGAGGGCCCTGCTCCAGGGGCTAACTGATTAGCTCATAATTGGCGGGGTGTCTTGAGGGAGCAGCCCCTTTCAGCCCACCACTTGCAAACATTCGAGCCCCTGGGAGGCTGTGGTTGTTGCAACAGGACCCTGGGCATATCAACACTCTCAGGCGTGCATGCTCATGGAATGATGGATAAGCAGACGAGGGGATTGAGAACAGGAAGTGATGGTTTAAACAGTGTGCCAGAGACACCAGCAGCAGAAACATTCATGCTGCTGACTGTGGAACTACCTACTGCATGCTGAAAAGCATCTGAATGTTGGTTAAAATAGACTTTAGCAGGTAGCTTTTAGATGCTAACGATGCTACTGTTTGTTAAACATTTATTAAAGTCTAAAATGTTCCATAGTCCACTGTCAGGTATCGAACTGTAAACAGCTAGTGAGCAGCTGGACCGTCTGCTCGTCTCCAGGTGGGACACATGGAGCTGTAACAGCATGGATGCTGAGCGTTAAAGGAGTGAAATGAAGCTGTTGGCTTTAGCTTGTTTGATACCTTATCAGCTGGATGCACAGAAAACTGGGTGATTTATTTAGCATGTCTTAGACACAGAAGAAACAGTTGTGTGCCCCTAAAGGTTTAAAACATGGAGGAAGTAACCTTTATAAATAACAATATAGCGTCATGACTGGGGTCTCAGTCATCATTTGCTTTAGCGCTGCAGGAACCTGTCCAGAGTCTTTCTGTCACCTCCTGCCCAGTGGTTACGACTTTACTCATCATGAATTCCAGGTCAAAGGCAGCTAATAACTTCATCAGTTAGCAGATGATGACAAACCTGTATTTGCTCTGGCTCACCGAGAGGCTGTGGGTCAGGAGGAAGAGTAGCTGTCTGTCAACCAGGGGTCACTGGTTCAATTCTGTCATCATCAGCCACAAGAGCTCCAGCCAGTGTGTGTGTGTGTGTGTGTGTGTGTGTGTGTGTGTGTGTGTGTGTGTGTGTGTGTGTGTGTGTGTGTGTGTGTGTAATGATCTTTGGTTTCTAATAATGATGGCGCAGGAGGTGTGATCCGAGCATTAGGGATTGGCTTCTCAGTGAGATACTCAGGTCTGCAGAGTTTAAGGTCTCAGGCTCTGATTGGGCCTTCTTCTCTCTCAGAACTGCTTTTACAATATGAACCCTCACGGTCTCTGCGCTCCTCTGGCAGGCGTCTCCTGGTCATCCCTAAAGTCAGGACACAGACTCACGGTGAGGCGTCCTTCCAGTGTTATGGCCCTCGCCTCTGGAACGAGCTGCCAGAGGACCTCAGGGCCGCAGAGAACATTCATGTTTTTAAGTGCAGGCTCAAGACCCATCTTTTTAGGTTAGCTTTTATCTAAATATTTACTACAGTTTTTTTTCTCATTTTACATGATTATATTTTAGCATTGTTTTCATTATTTAATATTATTATTTTACTGTCTATATGATTTTATTTATTACTCATTTTCTAACTTTTGTCATTTATATTAGCTCTTTTATTGTATTTTTACTCATTTTAATCCAGTGTTTCCTCTGTGGGGGCCGTCTGCCCCGGGAGCGGTGGTCGACAGTAGCTTCCTGGGCGCTCTATAGGTGGGGGTCTATGCTCCCCCTCCACTGAGCGCTCTGACTTAGTGTGGAAGACCTGATGCTCCTGGGACAGACGGCTCCTCTGATAGCGTTTCCTTGCCTTACCTTACTTGGCTCATCTGGACTCAGCCAAATATAATTTTTACTGATGTGTGTGTGTGTGTGTGTGTGTGCGTGCGTGCGTGCGTGCGTGTGTGTGTGTGTGTGTGTGTGTGTGTGCGTGCGTGTGTGCATGCGTGCATGCGTGCGTGTGTGTGCTTGCATATGTCTGTTAATGTTTTTAACCTGTGGTCATTTTGTAAAGCACTTTGTTTGAAAAGCGCTTTATAAATACATCCAATTGATTGATTGATTGATTGACTGATTGATTGATTGACTGATTGAGTGGTTCTGATGATCAGGGTTTGTTTGGATTGGTTCCTGCTCTAGAACATGAATCTGGACCTCAAAGAGCCAGTTTTCCTCTCAGTCCATCAGAAAACAACAGCTAAGACTCACACCTGTTACAGGACCTGCTGAAAAAAATAACAAGTAATCATTTTTGATAAACATCTACAAAATAAAACCAAGGCAAACCTAATAAAATCCCTTTATACATCTTAGGTGTGTTCATGCTGTGTCGTGGATCTAATTCCATGCTGTCGTTCTTTTTAAAACACAGAAACTGTTTCGTTACCTGTTTTGTCGCTAAGTTTCATCTGCAGCTGCAGACTTCCTCAGGCTGACGCTGATGGTGGCGTCACTTCCTTCTCCGTTTATCTGCGGGCAGCAGAGGACGTTGTCGCCCTCTACTGGCCGCTGTCCCCTCTCCGACGATGCAGTCCCATGCGCGGTCCAACGTGTAAACTCCATCGTCCCTGTTCATGGTCCCACATCCACGTCTCCTTATCTCTATAGCTTCTTTAATCCATCTTTTGTATTTTTGTTGTTCAGTGTTTACGATCCTTGTGTTGTCCCAGTCCATTACATGGTTTTCTCTTGTGCAGTGATCTGTTACGGCAGATCATCTGGACTCAGTATTAGGACCTGCTCTATTTAATATATATATAAATGACATTTTTCTAGTCTGCAAACTCTGAAGATCATCTTATTTGCTGATGATACAAACTTGTTCTACACTGGAAATGATCTCAATGAAATAATTAATACTATTAATCAAGAATTAAGTAAACAAAAATAATGGATGAATAATAATAAATTATCACTGAATATAGAAAAAACAAAGGTAATGACGTTTGGCAATTGTAAAATCAACACAGAAGTATGTATAAAGTTTGACGATGGAAAAATTGAGAATGTTAATGAAATCACATTTTTGGGTGTGATACTGAATAATAAACTCAGTTGGAAGCCCCACATTAGACACACACAAACCAAACCAGCAAAAAACATTGCAATTATAAATAAAATGAAGCAAATGTTGGACTGTAAATCACTCCATATTCTGTATTGTTCATTAGTTCTGCCATATCTCACGAGTATAAAAATGCACTACACCCACTATCAGTGTTGCACAAGAGGGTAATACGTGTCATTCATAAAGTTGGGTTCCTGGATCATACAAATTCTTTGTTTTTACAGTCAAAATACATTAAATTTCAAGACCTGGTTCATTATCAAACAGCTCAAATTATGTTCAAAGCTAGTAAGCACTTATTGCCACCTAATATTCAAAAGCTCTTCAACCAGAGTGATGAGGGATATCATTTACGAAGGACTAAAATTTGAAAATGCCCAGGGTAAGAACCAGTAAAAGGAGTTTCTGTGTATCAGTATGTGGTGTGAAACTGTGGAATGGGCTGCAGGAAATACACAAACAGTGTCCAAATATAAACAAATTTAAATCACTGTATAAATAAATGATAATTAATGGATATGGAAACGAGGTTCTCTGAGGTTATGGAAACTATGATATTGTCATTATTATTTTGCTGTTGTTTATGTTATTATTGTCATTGTTATTACTAACTAGGTGTGTGTGTGTGTGTGTGTGTGTGTGTGTGTGTGTGTGTGTGTGTGTGTGTGTGTGTGTGTGTGTGTGTGTGTGTGTGTGTATACGTGTATACGTGTATATGTGCATATGTGTGTGTGTGTGTGTGTGTGTGTGTGTGTGTGTGTGTGTGTGTGTGTGTGTGTGTGTGTGTGTGTGTGTGTGTGTGTGTGTGTAGGTATAGATGGTAAGTTGTAAAGTAAATTAGTAATGTGAGACAAGGGGGTGGGATTGAATAAGCACTTGTTTCTTCTTACTCTCTTTGGACAAAGACTTTTTTATTGGTATATCTTTTCTTTTCTACTATGTTCATTGATTTTTTTTAAATATTTTGTCTTATGTTCAAATAAACATTTAATCAATCAATCAATAATTGTGGAAATGGTGTAAAAAAAACTGTACAACATTACCACTGGTGCTTTTGATGGAAATGCTATTTAACTGTTGCATGAAAAAACCTGAAAAGCTTCGTGCTTTTATGATACTGATAATAAAACATGAGTTTGTTTTTTATATTTTCTAGCCACAGTTACGAAGAGCTGTTTGCAGAGCGCCATAGCGCTGGGGTTACAGAACATCATCTATCTGAACGATGACTTCCATTCATTCTGCTGCTGTAGAGAGTAAAGCATGAAAAATAAAACTATTTTATACTATCAGTGTTAAAGGAAAATACAAACTCCTTTGACTCCAGTGGTTTTTCACGTCCGAGTCATGTTTGAAGCGTGCTCACATTATTCTGGCTGTAATTAAAGAAACACAATATTTATTGTCAGCAGTTTGAAGCGACGACGCTGATACGTATCTAGTAATTACAGGCACTAAAGCTCAGCTCCTCTTTGTTTCCTGGTGTTGTTTGGCCATTGCCATGGAGCTGAGTGGGGCTCCACAGTCAACAAGCAGCTCGCTATCTCCCATTAGATCAGATGCTATTAGGCCAGAGAGGAGTCACTGAGCAAACAGCGTCCTTGCCTTTAACTGTCAGTTATCTAATCTAGTAAACAGGGATGAGCTGGACTTTGGAGTTCACAGACAGGAAGGCTAGTTATTCATGACCATTGTTTAGCACAAAATGCCACTCAAACGCTGCCGACACCTCATTGGTTGATTCCCATGACGGTGCAGGGATGAGATAAGAGTCTGGTGGGGTGATAAGGTCTGGTGCTGATGAACTAGAGCTGATTCAGAGGAGTCGTTTTAAAGCCTCTGCCTTTGTCACCATCAGGTCTAATCCTCCAACACAAAGCACTTCCTGAATGGTGTTCTGTCACCTCACCTGAAGTTTACAGCTGTATCAGTGCTAATATCTCCAGGTGGGATGTAAACATCATGGTTGCAGATTAAACATTATTTGATGGATGTTGTTTTTTAAGGTAAGTCTCCTGTGAGTAGTCAGTCTCTTAGCTGCTGCAGAGGTCAGTGTGCTTTTATTTTGAAGGAGGGTGCAGATGCAAAATGGACAAAATCAATAATCAACTAGAAAGTGATGATGTCATTCCTGTGGAAATAAAAGCTTGTGAATGCAGTTATATGTAACAGGAGACACTTTTAAATAATAACGATATGGTCAACTTATCTGCAACCTTGATCGCGGCTGACTGAGCTCGTCTCCATTATTATTCTGATAGAAGATACACACGTGCCGTTATCTTCATGCCTACTTCACATGTACTGAACTTTTTTCCTTTGTGTCAGTCAGCCTGTCTCCCTCCTTCTCCTTCATGACTAAGTAGGTCCTCCAGGCTCCTCCAGGAGGCGGCTACCTACCCTGAAGTCCTGGCTCCGTCTGCCCAGAATCAGGCTAAGTGCCTCTGACAGCCCGACGCACAGTTATTAACTGTGATCCCCATCACTGGACCCGGGCAGCTCAGCGCCAAGGGGAGGCTCCAGCAGAGATCTCTGCTCTAAACACAAAGACTGCTTTCACCTCTGCATTCTTGGCTGCATGCTTTCCTGACCTTGATGCATTCACTAATACATATTTACATGATTCCATAACTAAGGTATGCAGGTATTTAACAGTGTTGCAGGGAAGCTGCTTGGACACCATTTCCTGTCACACTAGAGAAGAATGTGATGCCTTTATGAGGAAGGGCTGTGAAGGTGTTGTTCTGCAGAGCACCGCTGCATTCCTGCCTCATCGGTTTCTGCTGACCTGATACTTTCATCCTTATAGGTGGTCCTGTCCTGGATCTCAACACGCCCTTCTCCTCTTCGGTGACCAGAGGGCCATCAGGCAACAACCCGGCATGTGTCACTGGAGGGCAAAATTGGGAGAGAAATGAATAAATGCTTGTGAGGATTGGAGGAGGACAGACAAGGAGAAAGAGTAAAATCCATAATGACAGCTGACTATGTTTAGCCCCCAGAAAGGCACTGGGATAAACAGCAACTGGTCCCAGCTAACAGGAGGGCTTCAAGTCGCCAAAGTAAAAATCCCAAAGCCACTTTTTCCTGCCCACATCAGCCATAATGACAGCACCGCCATTCAATTGTTGAATAGTTGAGGCCGTTCCCTTTGAGGTGCCTGGCTTTAATATAGAAACATGGCATAAACAGTGGAGCAATGGACGTCCCCAGCAGCGTTCAAAGCTGTGGCGGGACAGCGATACGGCTGACATGCATTATTCCCTACAAAAGCTGCCCTTTGTTTGTTTTAACCCACAAATTGTAGGTTTTGTCCATCAAAGTTTCCTTTTATAGGCAGAAACTCCGGTCCCTTTTTACACCCCCCCACCCCCACCCCACCCCACCCCCACCCCCCACCCACCCTATTGTCCTCCCTGGACATGGCTTTCTGGAGCTGATACCTACAAACACATCAGGAAACAGCACGTTCTGTGGAGCTGAGACATGTCCTGGTGGTCCAACGCGGAGATTCAGAAACCTCGTTTGTCAGAGTTCTGTTGCTCTTTCAAAGATTTTAGTGTTTTGTTAAAATAATGAATGCATAAAAATGTGATGGAGCATTTTAAACTGCATCCTGGGTTTTGCAGATATTAGCCAAACATGAGTAAAAATGACAAAGCGTCTCGGTCGTTAGACAGAAGTGAAAGGGACTTCCTGTCTTGGACCTTGATCAGGAAGACAACTCGTCTCCTAACAGGGACGTCCCAGAGCATCACACCAGGACTTTATCCGGTCCTGAGGACTGTGGTGGCTGTCGTTTGGGCTCGCTGTGCAAAAAGAGCCAACAGAGGTGAACAGCTGATCTGTCAGGGCTGGGCAGAAAAATGACGAGGTCGTAGGTTTTTTTGTTTTAGTTTTTTTGTCGTTTCTAACAAAAATAAATGGCCAATGATCTGGCACCCTAACTGTTAAAGCTAATGATTCCTTTGAACTAAACTGTTTAGCACTTTTTGGTTTTTCACACTTCAGCTCACCAGGGTTATGGAAGTCAGCAGGCTGGTTCTAATTCCCAGGATGTCATTGGCCTAAAGGGGAAGCATCTCTGTTCTGAAGAGTCAAAGACAATAAGATGATAAATAAAACAGGAAGAAGAATTTATTATTTTAGCCCTCGCATACTTACTGGTTTATGGTCTACACTAAACATGTGTGTTTGTTGTATTTGAAGAACAAAAGCAAAAAGATCATCATGGACTCCTGGAAACAGTGGAACTTGATTTGTTTATCTCAGCTGTCTGTGGAGGACTCTGAAGACGTGTGGATATTCGTGGTGTTGGTGTCAGGTTTCCTGCTCATTGGCCTTGGAGGCTACCTGGCTTACCGGAAAATTAACGAGCTGTCGAGGAATATTGGCCTGATCCCGGAGCTCAGAGATGGTTTGCACCGCGCTGCAAATTCACAGACTCACATAATTGTCAAGATGAATCGTAAGCTTGGAACTTTGGCCGAGATTCATTCTTTGGCACAAAAGATGGATGCCATCAAGGAGAGAGTGGACGAATCAGCACGGATTGGGATAGATTCATGTCCATTACTGGGATTTTGAGAGGTTGAGGACCAACAAACTGTAAGACAGAGAGGAAATCATCTCTGTCTGGCCCCAAAACAATTTCTAATCGGAATCTGGCGTCCTTGAGCCTGCAAGGCTCCAACGAAAACTGCCCCCTCAGAAGATATGTGGAATGTGCCGTCGCTATGGCAACTCAACTCTGTCTCCTTTCCCAGCCTGGGCGGGACTGCAGGAAGGCCGCTGAAACGTCCAGGGTCACTGCAACCCTCCAACCCTCAATGCTCCTCCCCCTGTCCACACTGAGGTGACATGCGCTGCTTATCGTGGCTGCAGGAACTGAAGTGGGGATAGTCCCAACCCACCACCCCACCTAGTGGACACTTATGTTGTGTGTTGTCTGAAGTCTGTTGCATATCTGTCTGAGGTGTCCTTTTTTTTTTTTTTTTTTTTTTTTTGCAGAGCAAAGCTGTCCTCCTGGTGGGAGGGTAACTCTGAAGTGTCTTTTTTTCCCTCCACCTGAACCAATCCTCATATAACCCTCTTATCTCTATTATGGTAGCATGACTCAAAGTTGCGAATGACCACAGTCACCAATTCTTGTCATGTGTCTTGTCCATGTATGTCTGATCTCTGAATTGCGTGTACTGAAACTCTAATTTCTCTCTGGGATTAATAAAGTATTGATTTGAATGATTGATTGAACAGTCTTATTTTGGTAGCTTCTTCACATTCTGACCATCTCTCTGGTTCTTATAAAAGATGTTTTAATGTGTGTGACTTGGGTTGTTGACAATAACATTGTGTAAACAGCATCTGAGCTCCATGACTGACACAGTGCTCACCAAACATCCACCTTCACCCCGAGCCTCGGCGCTTCAGCCTCCAAGTTACGCTGTGATCACAGCCGAGGTGTTACAGACGCTCCCATCGAGCCGCAAAAACGTCTCGTTACTTTTTAAATGTTGGCAGAAAACTCGTCGGCTTTTTGAGAAACGCCTCGTCTCAGAGGTCAGGCACCATTAACCAAATACAGAGCAGTCCGAGCAGGTCCAAACACCCCACGGCGCCAGCACACACACACAGATTTACACAAATACATTAAACACACACACTCCATTAGTCTGCCTCAGCTGTGCCTCTTAACCCTGCAGCTACCCTTAGGACCTTATATCCGGGGTCAAGTACGATCCTGCGTTCGTTATGGTGGACTTCTGGCACGTGCAGCACACACACACACTTACACCTCTTGGAGAGAGAGAAGTGATTTGGTGATGAATGTGATTGGAGAGGCAATGCTGCCCTCTTGTGCTCCACCATTTGCACTTATTGGAGATGTTTGTGGGTGGCTGGTAAATCCCCAACATACCTCAGTCAGACCGGCTCAGAGAACCACAGCTCCAACTGGGAACTCGTCTCACGTCGACACTGAGAGATCCTTCAGTCAAACAGGGAAAACCAAATAAGACTCTTTTTGTCCAGGAGAGGTGGCTTTTGTTGAGTTGTTTCCACAGCAACAATTAGCAGGTTTTGCAGATGAGCGTTTCTGGTGCGAGAGGTTACTTCCAGCAGAGTTGGGATACGTCTGAGTCCTATCAGCTGGACCACTGAGAGCCAGAGCTTCCCCTCTCATCTCCTTCTGTAGGAGACTCCCTTTACCACAGCCCTGCTATCTTGGAGGAATTTTTAAACATAGACCCCCCACCCCCTCCACTTATAATACACGCACCCATTCATAAGCTGTGGGAGGTTAATACCAACATTCAGTCTGAGAAAACCCCAGTGGTAGGCAGATGTGCACGTGTCGTTTCACCGCACCGTAAACTAACCACAGAGATAATTTCTGTGGACATCCCCCTGCCCCACCCGAGCAGACAGGCTCCCCACGGCGCCTTCATCCAGAGGTGTGGGTGTGCATGTCAACGGGTTAGCGAAGGGGCGCTCACATGGCAGCCGTTACTGTAAGGAAAGCCACAGCGGAGTCACGGGGTCACATGGACCACACACAGAGGAGAGACGCGGTTCAGGAACCAGAACGAACGATCAGCAACCTGACTTTTTATTATCAGGGATTTCCACAGGAGGAGGGGGTTGTTCTTCATTGTGATTGGTGAGGTTAAAGGTCATGTGACTGAAGCCCTCACTGCAGAGGATGGTGCATAGGTGCTCCAGCTGTCAGAGCCAGCAGGAAGATTTTATTTTGAAGGTCTACTTTTATTCCAAATTTATGGTATGTTTCCAACGTTGACACGAACCAAGGATTCTCCAGGAGCTGTTCTGTTTGTTGTTTAGGACTTTCAGTGTCTTCATCCTGTAGTCTCTGGTGTCCAGAGGAGCTCCTGGTCAATCCAAGTAACCCAAACCTTCACAACTCCACCACCATGCTGACAAGCACATCTAGTTAGTGTCGTTTTATTTAAACACACATTTTGTCTTGTAACTTGGTTCTTTTAAAGACGTTTTCTCCAATCATTTTTTCCACGGATCAGTTCATCACCGTCATGAACTCTAAGGAGCTTGCCAAGACCTGAGATGGAGCTCTCTGGTTTGTGACCTCAGAGTGAACATCTACCCCTGGGTAGAGACGCACTGAGGTTTTTCCTCCATGGCCCAGTGACGACACACACACGTTGCTCCAGAGAACCAAACACAACAGTTGCTCCTACTTACCGATAATCAGGTAATAATTGTGGCTGATTAATGACTCTAGCTCACGGTTTATTGGTGATCAGGTGAAACAAATTGGTTAGGCCTTAGGTCTGTCTCGCTGCAGAATAATCACACAACATCCTGCGTTTAGGATTGTCCAACTGTAAAGCCGCCATTGACTTTACTGTGGCTCTATCTCGTGGTAGATGTTGGTATGACAGCTCACCAAATTTGTAGAAATCTGTCAGTAAAAAGGCCAGGATGACTCGTGCTCTCAAAGGTAGGAGGCAGTGTTGCAGTCAAAAGGAAATCTAAAACAGAAACCAGTCAGTTGCTTCCAGGGAGGGCACTGGCACTTGGTCTGAAGTCCCTTCGAGTCTCGAGCGAGCGTAAGAGCAGCAAAGAAACGTGACTTCCAAGTCGTGTCAGAGGGGGAGCGAAGCGTTTTACCTCAGAAATCAAGAAAAAGCTGTGTTCACAGTTGAAGAGATCAACTCTTAACTTGGTGAACCGGGAGGCAGACGGAGTCAAACTAAGACAGACAACATAAATAAGGAAAACGAAACCCGTCTTCTTTCTTATTTACAAAATGTAGATGAACTTAATATACCAGATGACTCAACAAGTGCTGCTTTCAATTTATAAAACTGATTACCGGCTTTAAAAAAGGTCCTAATGTTTCAGCTGTAGTTGTGACATATTAGCAGAGGCTCCTCCTCCTCCCGCCGCTGCGGGGGCGGCCCCTGTAGACGAGCACCAGCATCAGACGGATTTTCAAATCAACCAGTGTTACAGTAAACCGTGTGGGACTAAAACGGGACAAGTTCTCAGGTCTGGAATCCTGAAAATAAAAAAATCTGCAGCTGCTTTTCACGTGATGTTTAAAAACTGCAGCCCGACTGGAGGTTACCGTCCTGAGAACAGTCCGGAAATAAATAAACCCTGTGTGTGTGTGTGTGTGTGTGTGTGTGTGTGTGTGTGTGTGTGTGTGTGTGTGTGTGTGTGTGTGTGTGTGTGTGTGTGTAAAAAAGAAAGTCAATCCAGGGGCTCCAGTGGTGAGTTTAGTATCCTTGTAGCCCATTATAAACTTTCTGTACAGATCCCTGCTTCAGGAGGCCCCGGATACCTGCAAGAACAGACACAGAGGTTCAGCGTCGACCACACAACCCTGTTGGGTATCAGTAGATGTGACACACAGCAACGCTGGCTCCTCCTCACCATCTTTTTGCTGATCATCAAGTTGTGTCTGAGGAAACTCTACGTCAAAGGTGATGATGAGGGAACCTCGGATGTTGATGTTGTCAAAGTTTGGTAGACCCTCTCCTTTCTTCCACATTCGAGCACCAGGCTTAGTGATTTTGTCTCTTACTATATGCACCTGAGAGGAGCAAAGTCCATTTAAACAAACGGTTCAGGTCTGCTGAGGCGGGTCTAGCTGGCGATGGCCTTTGTTCGTTTATCGATTCCAGTAGTAAACTAATGAATCCTTTCAGAGCTTTGTAAATATACCGAACCTTGTGTCCGTCCAAATGAACGATGTCCATCTCAAAGCCAACCAGCGCCTCCACCAGAGAAATGGTGACATTGGTGAACAGGTCATCTCCTCTGCGTTCAAACACGGGATGTCTGGAAGTTACAGACACAATCTGATTACAAGAGGAGATCAACTCTTAAGATGGGAACAATCATCTGGACAGGAAGAACACTCGTCCATACTTCAACACTTTGATGCGGAATCGTAGGTCTCCAGGCTCACCATCAATGTGAGGTTCACCTGAGATCACAAGGCAAACATGAGGAACAGGTGAGGAAAACCAAACCGAAGCCTGCAGACTGAGCTTTGGAAAGACTACCTTCTCCAATGAAGGGATACTCCATCTCATCTCTCACTCCCTGCTCAATCTCTACCTCCAAGGTTCGCTCCTCGTTTACTAACCTGAGAAAACATCACACAGGTCAGAGATCAGCCTCCTCCAAGCCTTACCTCAGGATGCTTCTGAGGGAAAACCTTTCCCTTTGTGCTTTATTCAGACACTAGATCCATCCTTTATAGTTGTGTATGTTTTTCTACTGAATAGGGATCAAAACATGGATGGTAAACATCTGGACTGAGACTCACTTTACGTTGGGACACTCGTCGCACACGGTCTCCTGAGTCATCTGGAAGCGTCCCGGTCCCAGCTGTGTGGTCTTCATCTCCTGTCTGCAGTTACACTTTCTTTTACCAGGAGCTTCTTTGGCTACAGGCTTGTTACGCACAACCTGCACAACAAAGCAGTTCAGCAAATATTCAGAAAACAAGACACAAAACTAGAAGGCTCTGAAGTTTAAAACAACAAGTCAATTAGGAGTACCTCCACAAAGTTCCCCGAGTACACCTCCTCAAGCGTGACCTCCAGATCAAGTATTATGTCATTTCCTCTGGGGATGTTCTTGTCCTGTTGCTGCCGGTTGCCTCCGAACATGAAGCCAAAGTCTCCAAAGAAGCTTCGCATGGAGAGGAGCAATACCAGTGAGTAAATACAGAGGACAGGTAGTCCACACAACAGCTACCATCTGTGGTGACTGTGTTCCACTACGCTTCTGTGTTTGGAGGAAAACTATCCTAAACACAGTTTTGTGACCTTTTGGCTCTTTTGTAGATTTGTAATTCAACAAATTTGTGTAGAATTTGGTCTGTTCTGCTCAAATAATGAAAGTTAACTTTCCAAAAGCCTTGTCCTAATATCAACAATGGTGTTTAGAGTCAGGAAATCTGCATATTGAGGGGAAAGTGTACATTTAAAAAGTACTAAGATGTTTCAAGTAGTTTATTTTTCTTGGAAAAGGAAACATTTGTAGATGAGTTCTGATGCAGCAAATAAGATACACCCAACTGTGTGCAAGATCGGTTTCTGCTGCTAGAGAACACACATCCTTGGGATTTGCAGACATTAAAATATTTAATCCTTTTTTTTAAATCCAGTATGTTGTGTCATGTGGATTGTAGCCTATACTGCCACCTACTGAACAAATACACTAGCATCCTCACCAGACAGGGCTTCCTTCAAATATAAACCATGCACAGGTACACATGTTCCACCAGTCAGTAAATGCACTGGACAAGAGCCCTGGTGGGCCCAGAGTGGGCCCCTACCACAAAAACTGGAGCTTAAAGAGCAAGTCACCCCCAAACAAACTTTTTTTTGCTGATAAACTAAATAAACGAGTGTCTAATCGTGCTGCAGACACGTGTCGTCAATAATTTGACACTTCAGTGCATCTTAGTTAAAATTTAAATATTCTGTCTAAAACTGTCAGTGTTGTGCCGTTGTCAGGTAAAAACTCTGCACTGTATTTTAATTTAAATCTGCCATCGCTATTGGCTAAGAGGTATGCTATGATGTAAACTGGTACATTATGATGTCACAATGCTGTCGTGAGCCTGTGTGTGTGTGTATTTGTTAGCGGCTCCGCCCTCTCGGTCTGCTAGGCAACAGCATGTGTTGCATTTTTCAAACAGGAAGTGGGAGTTGAGTAAGAATCTGGTAGGGGGTGACTTGCTCTTTAAGGACAATATTGGGCCAAGACGCAAATGTCCCGTTTTTAGCTAAATCTAGTAATAAAGCTACATATCAGTGGTTTTTCTTTGTCTGCTGATGTTCTGTTGCATTGTTTGTGGAAACAAAAGATGATCATTTCAAATCTGCAACAAAAAAAATGCATAGCATTTATAAATACCCTCCACAAACCCTACCACACCCAGATTGATCTGAGTATTCACATTAGTATTTGGTAAACGTATGCCTAAGGGCGGTGCGCGGGTGTGAGGGCCTAAAGCGTAACATGCACCCGGGCCCAGCTTGACCATGCTATGGCACTGGGCCATACCTTGGTCTACCCATACTGTAGTTTTCATCAACACAAGGGATCAGGCTCTCCAACCCTGGTGCTTCCTGTCCAAAATTTGATTTGATTTGCTGCTCCAACAAACCCGATTCAGCTGTTGAATTACCTGTTCAACAGGTCATCCAGCTCTCTGGGAGCCTGTTAACCACCTGCTGACTAAAGTCAGGTGCGTTGAAGCAGAGAAACCTCTAAAATATGCTAGAAGTGGATCACAGTTGGGATCCCTAAAGCAGAAATCCAGAATTTTTTTCTCAGAGGCACCATCTAGAGGCAAAAAAAGTATTGCACATAAAACCCCTCCACCTACTCCCATGATTACAGCTACAAGCAACTCTTATTCATGAATGGGCACCTGTAGCCGGTTAATAGAGCTAAGACAGTGTTTTACATTTATTATTTAAGTGGTGGTGGGTTTTATAGATACACATATATCAGGGTTTCCCCCAGGCTTTGCTTACCAACCCGCCAGGCTAAGCGTCATGCCCCACACCCCTCCCCGACCCTACCGTGTCCGCTGACACGAACGGCGCAACGAAACTTGAGCCCTCCATCAGCTGATACTGGTGAGAACGCAAGATAACATATAGTCAACAAAACTGTTCCTGTTTCAAGGCCTTAAGCGTTCTCTTATCGCTTCTACAGGATTCCTCTTGCCTCCGAATAAAAGTGAACATTTTCAGCTCATATGAGTTACGGTAACTAATCATATAATGAAATTGACCATATGGTTAAATGAAATGTTTTGATTAATCTGTGCTTAGAATTAATAAGAATGAAATTAAATATATGACCCAAATATTTAACCAGCGTACGTGACTTGACAAGCACACACTCATGCACATGGTTAATCTCATGACACGCTGCTTTCTGATCCACAAATCAGAGCTCCTGTATCTGAGGGAGGTGTGCATCGGAGGTTGGTTGGTAAAACCCCTTTACATGTCAAATTCTGGTTGGCCATGTAATCATAATATGGAAATTGTTAAAACAGAATCACTTGCTGAGTGATTCAGTTAGTTTTTGAGCCGAACTCCGGACTGGCCACCGGAGGAAAACTCCCTAACCACCGCATCTCTTGACAAGCTGTCAAACCTGTTGCACGCTGCAGCGACACAGAACCTTGCTCCTTCGGAACAAAGCTGACACAGCCAAGACTCCTTCAGAGTCCATCGTTCCATAGACGCAAACAACTACCTGTTGTGATCAGGGAGACGACTCTGGACCGACCTGGTCGTACTGCGGTTTTTTTCTACGAACTTCGTAATCTTTTCTTGTTCGGGTGTTTGGCTTTGAACGCAGGGACCTCCAGCTGCGCTACCTTTGGCGGTCACGGTTCTGAACTTATCCAGTCGAATATGCTTGAGGTACCGATGTCTCCCATCTGGAGCTGCTTCATCGGATTGCTACCTGCATGGATGGGCGGCCTATACTCCCATCAGGTTTGGTCTGAAGTATGCCTTCAACATTTTTACTAAAATTCTAATAATTTAATGAGAAATGAGAGAAAGGGTTAGGTGAAGTCACTAAGGGAAGGCCGATGCACATCAGGTGTCTTTGATCAAGAGTTAAAAAGACAACTTCCCTTCTGAACATGGGTGTTGTGGGTGCCCTCCTATGTGTCCTCTGATCCTGAGTGGTTTTAAAACCAGGCAGTGCCAGGATTTTCTAAAGAACACCTGGTTTTGGGGATTAGCTTGCTTTCTGGCACAGCGCCCTGATCTGTATGTCCCAGATGACAGAGAATCCCCCAAAACAAAAGCATCTTGTCCAGTTTCCAGGTAAAATGTAAGCTTTAGAACATGCTGGGCTTGTCTTTCAGGAGTGCTGGGTTTCCTACATGAACCCTCAGGTGTTGGAAATGTATCTGAAGATATGTTTTCAATGAAGATCTACTTCTAGAGTTCTCTCAATACAGACACAAGTCACTGTGACCATTAATCTAAATATTATAAATAATGCTTGTTAGTATTTGTCTGCCTTTTCAGGTCTGTGTTGAGAGGGTAGCAGCTCCAGGATGTCTGTCCTCCAACACCGTAGCCAGTGGGACCCCAAGGTGTTCCCTGGGCAGCCTGGCGATGTGATCTCTCCAGGTAGTTCTGGGTTTACGCAGATTATCGTTTTATTTGTACAGAAAATAATCTTCATTTTAAACAGTTTGCTGCTTGTAAGTTACCAAGGTCAGTTCTTGTATCTTTATTGTTCTACCAAACAAGATAACAACAAGACACCCAAACCAACACTAACCTGGAGAAGATGTCATTGTGAGAGCTATGGTGGCCTTCCTTGAGTCCGTCTTCTCCATACATATCATACTGTTTCCTCTTTTCTTCATCTGAGAGGACCTACACACACACACACACACACACACACACACACACACACACACACACACACACACACACACACACACACACACACACACACACACACACACACACACACACTTTCTTCATACAACGTGTGGGGCATTTATTGGTAATCTTTCAAAGTTCCCTAGTGTTCAGTCACCACTGTCACACTTAGAGTTTAAAACATTTTGTGTATTAAATTAAACAATTTAAGAAAAAACTGAAAAATGGTCACCGTTATTAAGATGACAGATGAAATAATTAGGACAAACCCGTTATAGATTCATTTCCCAGGCTGCAAAGATATTACTGAATTGGGATTTTTACACTCATAAATCAGAACACGTCTGAAAGCTAAAAAAGGTGAAAACAGTCAATTTGGAAATAAAACCTTGCGCCGGAAACACCTGCAAAACCCTTTCAGAACGCCACCCCCACTTTTCCACGTATGCCTTTCCGCCATGCTCCAGCCAATCAGAAGCAGCCACACGGTCCAGTCGACCAATCACCGAGCTCGTAGCGTTTCCAACAACAACCAAGTAGCAAAGCTTACAAAAGTCTCACAATGGAGCCCACCGGCACTTCTGGGGATCCAGTGTAAGATCTCCAATATCCCTGTTATTGTGTGACTATGACATGTTTACAGCCGAGACGGGCTCGCTGCGCCCCTCTTGTCATGTCACTGACATCAGACATTACAACCGACTCTGGCCCACCTCATAAGCTGCTCCTAAATCCGCAAATTTGTCCTGAGCTTTGGGGTCGTCCTGGTTCCTGTCGGGGTGCAGCTGCAGAGCCAGCTTCCTGTAGGCCTTCTTAATGTCTCTTATTGATGCCGTCTTGCTCACCCCCAAAATCTTATAGAAATCTCGACTAGATCAGATGGAGAGAAAAAAAAACATAGCAGCATGTTCAGTATCACAGACATGTAGACATTATAAACAAAGCTGCTAGTTTAAGAGTTTGTCCCGACTGACAGCAGCTAGCTACACACCGGGAGAAGCCGGTTCGGTCTCACTCCTGTTAGCCTACAGCTAACTAATCAAACTAGCTTAAAAGAGGCCAGTTAGAGTCATACGGGTTGGTAATGGCGAATATATCGCTTTGATGGTAAACGACTAAATGCCGCTTAAGTAGTTAGTTGAGAGCGTCAGTCAGCTCCACACATGGAGGACGGTTAGACCAATCACAGAGGAACATGTGTACCAGCTGCTCATCGCAGCTCTCACTTACCCGGCGAGCACCGCCGTGGCGACATAAAGAAGCAAGCAGCACACGTTACACAGGTTCATGCCCTTTTTAGCCATATATCCGGAGGTTAGTGAAGGACCAGATAGAGAAGACGCAACCCGGCTTTCGTAGAAACCCACTGCCAGTCACTAACCCTCTTCTTCCTGTCAGAGAGAGCCCTCCTACGGCGAGAGGGCGGGCCTCCTCTCCGGCAACTCCGCCCCGCCTTAAAGGCGCACCGCCCGCCCGGTGTCGGTCCAGGATCAATAATGCCTGGCCATCAATAAAGTTATTCTCTAAATCATCCGGACTTTCACTCAACCTACATAAATGTGAACTGCTACCAGTTAAAAATTGTTCTGCAACTTCAATCCATGGAATACCTGTAAAAAAAACTCTGTAAGATACCTTGGAATTCAAATAATAAAAAATGAGCAATCCAGATGCTCCAAGAACTTTACTCCTATTATAGACAAAACCCAAAAGATCTTTAATTGTTGGCTACAGCGAGACCTATCAAAAGGAAGAGTTCTGATTTCAAAAGCTGTGGGTATCTCCCGTCTAACCTATGCTGCACAGTCACTACACGTTGATAATACAACTTGTAAATCAATTAGCAAATTGTTATACAATTTCTTATGGAAAAATAAAACCCACTACTTACGTAAATCAGTAGCTTTAAATCCATATGATAAAGGAGGTTTAAGCTTTATTGATTTCGGTGCTCTTAACGACACCTTTAAAATAAACTGGATTTAAAAGTATTCAAAAAATCCCACTTCTATCTGGAATTTTATCTCACATCATGTGTTTTCTAATTCAGGTGGTCTTAACTTCCTACTGCTCTGCAGTTACAGTATTCCAAAAATACCACTAAAACTTTCTCACTTCCATCAACAAATTCTTTTGGCGTGGGCACTGATTTACAAACACAACTCCTCCCCGCAAAACTGTTTTATTTGGAATAACTGCAATATTATTTATAAAAATAAAACAATTTTTTAAATAACTGGTTTAATAATGGAACCATCTTGGTTAGCCAGTTATTTGATGAAAAGGGGCTCTTATACAATTACTCTGAATTCCTTAGGAAATACAATATACCAATAACGCCCAGAGAATTCTCAATAGTGTTTGATGCCATCCCATCCGGTCTGTCCATGTTGTTCAGATGCTCCCACAGCGCTCCACTATCAGTCAGTCGCCCGGATGTGTTACATTCTTCTCTTGGCAGTGTTTGTTTTTCCTCTCGTTGGTGAATAACAAAATAAGAACTCTCTTTCAGGATACAATGACTTCTGTTCCATCGACCATATCTTATTGGGCTAATTTTGTAACAGATATTGAATGGAAAAAAGTTTGGACCTTACCACAAAAATTTCTTTTAACAGTCAAAGTTAAAGAGATTACATTTAAATTGATTCATAAGTTTTATCCTACCAAACAATATTTGTCAAAATTCATAGCTGATATAAATGTAAATTGTACCTCTTGTCAAGAGCAACCTGAAACAGCTACTCACTTGTTATGGTCGAGTAAATTTACAAGTAAATTCTGGAAGGACTTCCGCAAGTTTATTAATGACTCTGTTCTCCCTAACTTTCAACTATACTACAAAGATGTTATCTTTGGTCTTCATAATTTTAAAAACAAGGACAATGATGCTTTCTTCTTTGTTAATATGTTTTTATTTTTGGCAAAATTTCACATACAAAAAAAGCAAAGTCCTTGGCAGAAAACCTGAACTTCTTGTATTAAAAATGAAACTTGAACAATAAGGACGATCTCCTTATCAAAAAACACCAAAGCTCTCAAGTCTGTTAACATTTGTAACCATCTGAAACTGCTCGATTGACTTAACCTCTTCCAAACCTTTCTTTTTTTATTTTTATTTTTCCTTTTTCCTCCATGTCTTCATCATTTCCATCGTTCTTCATTGTAATACTATAATTCATTGTAATACTACAATGGTATGCTTTATGTGATCCCTGTCTTACAATTGTCTGTTCAAAATGTGGTAATTAAAGTTAAAAAAAAGGATCAATAATACCGGGGTCCTGCTGATGACGTCACATTACTGCAAATCTACTCAGCTTTCACACATACGCTTTGGAAAGACATCAGAAGTTTTGCAACACCTAAATGTTTTCTTTATAATTGTAATTTGTTAATAAAACACCATATTATCTTTGTTTTGTAAAAAATGTGAAACTAGGTAAAACCAACATCGGACTGACAAAATATAGAACAGTTCTTATATGTGAAGCCATATCTGTTTGTATTAATGTGGAGTTCATCTGTATATTTCCTTAGTTGTTATCTAAATACATTCTTTGACTCCTGAACCGTCTACAGATGGTTCAGAATGCCTGTGCTCGGCTTCTGACCAAGTCCTCCAAACACACCCGCATCACCCCGCTTCTCCTCCAGCTTCACTGGCTGCCAGTCAACTTCAGGATTCATTTCAAGATCCTGGTTCTGGTCTATAGGGCCTTAAATGGACAAGCACCATCATACATTGGTGATCTTCTTAGTCCCTACACCCCCAGCAGGTCCCTGAGGTCCAGTGACCAAAGCCTACTGGTTGTGCAGCACCAGGCTAAAGACCAAAGGTGACAGGTCATTTGCTGCTGTGGCCCCCAGGCTCTGGAACTCTCTCCCCCTGAGCCTGAGATCAGTGGACTCAGTGGTCTCCTTTAAAAAGCAGCAGAACACTCACTTGTTCAAGCTGGCTTTTGTATGCCCTTCTTCACCACTCTCTCTTTATTCTGCTCTCCCCACCTATTCCACCTTCCTCAGGATCCACTGATTTCCCTCTTTCCTGTTCACTCTCTCTCTTTCATAACATTTTTTAATCACAATTGCCTATTTTTGCTCATTTTAAATAAAATTTTCAACATTTTCAAAATGCTTTTTTATATTTTTACATTTTTTTGTTTTTGTGAAGCGCCTCGTGATTTTTATCTTGAGAGGCGCTATAGAAATGATACTTTCTTCTTCTTCAAAATATTGCTTGGTGTCTTTCAATAAAGTTCTTATATTTTATTTTACCTCATTTCATCAACATCAAGAGCTTTTGAGGGTCACCATTTATCATTTGCTTATATTTTACATTTCATTTAGAAATTCAAACGTATTTTCTCCAAAAAGTGTTGATTTTGGACTACAGGACCACAACCGCTAACTACGACCGCAAATTTGTTCTGACCAATCAAAATCATAACGTGATAACGTAACTTCCGTAAACTTCATGTTTAGCCAATCAACTACTTTGACGTCATCGACAATCGAAGGACCCCGAGTCGATCCTGCACCCGAGCAGGTCCTGTACCGACAGCGGTCCTTCCTACCCGTACAGCATCAGTTCTTTTAATGTATCTCCCGGTTTGGTTAACTCCGGGTCTTAAGTTTAATATAACTACAGCGTTTGTCGCTCGTCGTTGTCCGCTTGACGGCCCACCGAGCTCCCTGGGCGAGGGCCGGAGACTGGCGGTAGGAGCCCAGCTGTTAACCAGCGGTAGCCACGGTAACTAGCACCGAACTTCAGGCAAGTGCTTGAACAAGTGGCCGCTGTCGTTGCGCCATTAAAAGTAAGTTTAGGTTGTTTACACAGAATAGACGCAGCAGGGAGAGCTTGTTTGGCTAGTTAGCTTGTGTCTGAAGTGATGTGTTGCTATGTACAAAAGCCAAGATTATAGTAAACAAACTCTCATACAGGAATTAGATATAACACACGATCAAGCCGTTCACCGCTGATGTCTATGTAGGTGATGAGAACAAACAGAAAGTCCATTTGTTTCCTTTTTAGCAGACGTGGCTCAAAAACATAAGTTAACAAACTTGGACCAAAATAAACTGAAATAAGATCATTTTAAAGACATTAATCATTTACTGATTTTTATTTCTTCTTTAAATCTGACTGTCTTGAGTTGCTGTGATTCAGATCTGGTGCCAGAGTACAGACTTCATTTGGATAAAATCAGATTTATGAGGAGGTTACATGTTGCTCTGATTTTTGAGCGTGTGCGCTTTGTGGAACTACTTGCACTGAAACAACATAGTTTGCAGACATTGCGCATTGAGTGACGCTGTGCCACTGCTCTCTCATCAGACATGGAGGCAGGCCGAGTGGCCATATGGCCACGTATGGAGCCTTTCCTACTGGGTGCCCTGCAGGTGAACACATTCTTGCTGCTGTGATGTTGTAATATATTGCCCAGCTGATGTTAATGTTTTGAAACTAACTAGAGCCACTGACTCAATAGGTGGCGCCTTCCTCCAAACTCGGCCTTCCCTACCTTCGTAAAATGGCGATCTACGTGCAAACGCGGGATGGCTGCTTCCCTGTTCTGAGCTGGCCCAGGTGGAAACGCATTGCCTGTGGAAAGCTGCTGCTTCCAGAAGATGTGGCTTGGCTCTACTTTGAGACCTTTGACCTTTTAGTGGATCACCGTCCACAACAGAGGCTAGAGTGGGCTGAGCGTCTATCCCAGTGCTCCTCCAAAAGCGAGCTGGACCATGCAAGGAACATGGTGTAGTATAGTTAAACGATACTTCTGTCTGTTTGATAGTATTTGTTTGTTAGCTCCTCTCATATTTAAAAGGGAACATTGTGTTGATTTGGAGGCTTTGTGTTTTTGTCTTAAGTTGTCGGTGGACACGCTGCAGTTCCTCCTCTTCCTCTACATCCAGCAGCTGAACCGCATGTCTCTGCGCACATCTCTGATTGGTGAAGAGTGGCCCAGCCATCGTGCTCGTTCCCCTTCCCCATCAGAACGAGAGGCCAAAATCAGTTATCAGAACAGGGTGCTGTGTACTGTTCCTGCAAGCAGTATTTGTGAGATCTCATTGAAAACAAAGATCACGCTCAGTTGTTGTCTGACGTTCCACATTGTCTGTGTTTGTTCCTGTTCTTCGATCAGCAGAACTGGGACGACCAAGCCCATCTGTCATTCATGCAAAGTCACCTGGCTGAGATTTTGGAGCTGTTAGCGGAACCTGGTCAACTTTCACCGTCAGGGCAGGCCCAGAGAGACAGCCAGGTCGGTTCTTACTGAGTGCCCTAGCGGTGTGTAGGGAACCTTACGCGAACAGTACTAAAGGAGTTCTGAGCAGTCCTGATGAGGGTATCTAGAATCTAGTTATGTAAACTGGAGGCAACTTTCCTTTGGATGACATCTGTGTGACATTCATTGTGCCACGGTTAATTAATTAGAAAAATAAAATCATTTTTCGGGTTGGGCATCGATTGGAACCGGTTCCAACTGTTCATTTTTCCCTGATTCGTCCAAAGTTTTTTATTTCAATTCCTAGTTTCGATTCCTAGAATGCCAACGGAAGAGGAATCCGCGGCCGATCTCCATGAAAAATAAACGTGATCTGCAAATTGTGATCAACGCTTTTCAGAGCTGATCCCACCAGCTGTCTGTGCAGCACCGAGTCCCCCCCCCCCCCCCCTCCGCCCATCCGGATATAAACAAACGCGTCTGGCGAACTATTACTCCGTGACGTAAACTTTAACTCCTGCAGCGTAGAGGAAACTTGTTAAATACATCAACACGGTGGATTTAATAGAAGCTTTAAAGACCAAACTCTGGACGGTGTGAGGTGAGTTTGTCTCACTGCAGAAATAAAAACACACGGAGCCGCTCACCAACACTCGTGTGTTTGTGTGTGTGTGTTATCCGGGTCTGGGCCGCAGGGGCAGCATCCCAACTAGGGAGCTCCAGACCGTCCTCTCCCCAGCCACCTCCACCAGCTCCTCTGGCAGGACCCCAAGGCGTTCCCGGACCAGATTGGAGATGTAACCTCTCCAACGTGTCCTGGGTCGACCCGGGGGCCTCCTGCCGGCAGGACATACCCGAAACACCTCCCCAGGGAGGCGTCCAGGAGGCATCCTGACCAGATGCCCAAACCACCTCAACTGACTCCTTTCGATCCGGAGGAGCAGCGGTTCTACTCCGAGTCCCTCCCGAATGTCCGAGCTCCTCACCCTATCTCTAAGGCTGAGCCCGGCCACCCTACGGAGGAAACTCATTTCAGCCGCTTGTATCCGCAATCTCGTTCTTTCGGTCATTACCCAAAGCTCATGACCATAGGTGAGGATTGGGACGTAGATCGACCGGTAAATCGAGAGTCTGGCTTTCTGGCTCAGCTCCCTCTTCACCACGACAGATCGGTTCAGCGTCCGCATCACTGCAGACGCCGAACCAATCCGCCTGTCGATCTCCCGATCCCTCCTACCCTCACTCTTGAACAAGACCCCGAGATAACTTAAACTCCTCCACTTGAGTTAGGACCTCTCCCCCGACCCGGAGTTGGCAAGCCACCCTTTTCCGGTCAAGGTTAGTCTCATTCAAGTTAAATGCTTTTTAGCAATATTGGTCAGATTTTTTTGGGGCTTGAAAATCTTCAGAGTTGACCTTCCCTTAAATGTAACGATCATTTGCTCCAAGAAAAGGTCCCTGCGGTGGCCCCCAGACCCTGGAGCTCTCTCCCCCTGAGCCTGAGATCAGAGGACTCGGTGGTCTCCTTTAAAAAGCAGCTGAAAACTCACCTGTTCAAGCTGGATTTGTGTGACCTTCATCACAACCAAGGCCCGCCTCACCCCGCTGAACAGAACTGCACCATGTGTAGTTCAAGACTCAGTCCAGAAGAGAGGGAGGGGCCAGGCTTCGAGTAGGTCGCACAGCCGTGGGAACCCAGAGTTTGCTTTATGTCGCGCAGTTGACACGCAGATCCAGGAAAATTCTGCTGCTGCAGGCAGCCAGCACACAACTCCAAAACACAAAGCTGACGGATTTCTGCTAATTAGTGTAGAAAGTTGGTCTGAGCTCGCTCGCACACAAGCCAGTGACTTAGCATAAATAATGGTCTATTTTTTACCCTAATGATAATCTCAGTGGTCCAGATTGTTGCGTAGAAGTCATCCACCTGCTCTGTCTGCAACTCTGAGCTCCTCCTTCACTCCACCTGTCTGATTCTGTCTCCCACCTGCTGCACGCCGCTGCTTTGACCTCTGACCTGCTTGTGTGCGAGCGAGCTCGGTCCAACTTTCTAAACTAATTTGAAGAAATCTGGCCCAGCTCAGATTCGAACCCGGGCCCCCTGCATGAAAGAGTGTTCCTGTCCTCCGCGTCAACGGCTCCGCCCATAACCCAGAAGCGAACTTTACTGGGCTATCTAGAATCTAAGTATTAGGTAACGGCACAGGGTTTTTGTGATTTTGGCTTAAAACGGTATAATCGTAGCTATTCACAACAGCTATAAAAGGTTATTAGAGTGGGACTTAAATAAGTTTCATGCTTTTTCCTCCTACTGGTTGAAAGCTGAATTACAACTGTAATTAATAACCTTGCTGTAGCTAACGCTAACAAAGAGCTAACACAAGCCTACTCAGAAAATAAATGTTTTCTTCTTCGTGTGCTGTTTATTGGAGGTCAGGGAACTGAAGAACTAACTGCTAGCCTTTATATTTTGCTACCAGTACAGTAAAAGCTATTGCCTTAAAGCAGGTAGGGAGCTCCCACCAGTGCTCTTACCCACCCTACAAAACAGTGTAATTCGGTTTCTGGCCAGCAGAGGGCTACAGAGTGCTTCTCAATGTGAAGTTGCTCAAGAACCACTGAAACCAGTTTAAAAGTGTTATTTCTGTAGTGTTGCTTTCTGATTGCGTGTGAAATTCCAGCCACTGTTGTATGATCTCTGATGTTTTTCAAATCTGGACTAAAATGACGTTTTGAACACTTGATGTAGCTGATCCCCAGTTGTGTATAGCAGATATCCCGGGAAGCTGTACGGAGTTTGGGTCTGCTTTTGGAAGGTGCAGCTGACCACGGGAAACCAGTTCAGCCTGTCCACCGGCTTTTGGTCAAAGGTCCCCTCCAAACACAAGCTGGTTACTCCACTCAGAGCCGCTCCTTCCCCCTGCGCAAGCTCCTCTCCTGTCTCCAACGCTGCCTCACACTCATTCCTTTTGGAATAACTGCCTGCCTCAACTCAGGAAAGAAACAAATCTGGTCTCAACAAGGTTTGATTCTCCTGGCACCTGAGTTCCTTAGTAGTCTGTTTCTATACCTGCATGCTAAAAGATGTTTGACCGTGTGCTTGATGTCTCTTAATTCCAGTGGAAGGGGCCATGAAGAGAGCCATGATAGCCAGGAACACCCACATGGCTCCAGCTGGCAGTAAAATGGTGCTTATGTCCCAAGTCTTTAAACAAACTCTGGCTGAGACGTCAGATAAGCTAACTGGTGCCAACATCAAAATCCACAAGTGTTCTGAAGCGTTCATCTACCTCCTCTCTCCTCTCAGGTGTGGGACATTTCTATCATTGGATAAAATATTTTACACTACTCAAACACCGTTCATCTGATTTTAACCCAGTTTTGTGTTGTGTCCTTTAGGTCTGTCAATGTGGACAAATGTCGAGATAGTACCGTGGTTCTTGGTCCTGTCCAGACCTGTGTCCATGTCCATAGCTGCCAGAATGTACGCGTGGTGTGTGCAGCTGGCAGGGTTGCAATTGGAGCCTCCTCACACTGCACCATCCATGCCATGACCCCCACCCGCCCACAGCTTTTGCCTGGGAACACAGACATCACCCTGGGTCCTTTTCATACTTTTTACCCTTCCTTGGAGGACCACATGGCCAGCGTGGGTCTCGCTGTAGTCCCTAATGTCTGGGATCAGCCATTAATTTTGGGGACAGATGGCCTCGTCAGTTCCTCAAACAACTCGCCATCCAGCCAGGACACCACACACAAACTGCTGCCCCCATCTGAGTTTCATACACTGTCTGTGCCTTTCCAGATGGAAGGCGATACATGTGAAGTACCTGGAGGATTGCCTCCTGCGTACCAGGCAGCGCTGGATGAAAAGCAAAAGAGAATACAGAGCTGGCAGAAAACCGTGATGGAGGCCCGGCTGAACAAGTGAGTGTTTATCAGTGGAAAATCTGTTATGAAAGTCAGAATTGATTTGGCTCTGCTGCTCTGCTGTTGAAACATTGTGAAGCTCACTGTAGCAAATAAGCAATTATCTAACATGTCCAGTCTTTGTGTTAGTAGCTTGTTATTGTGAATGGGGAATGTAAGATTTCGGGAAAAGCCGTTCAAGCAAGCTACTTTTTGGAGATAAAAAAACAAGTCCAGCAGGAATCCTTTCCTCAGACTCCCCTTAGAGTGACAGAATGTGATGGCTGCAGAAACAGTACAACACCAGACACAACTGTAAAACCGTAACTTTCTGTTACGCTTTTCACCCGGTGTCGACACCTTTTCTGCCATAATTCTTAAAACACTTACCTAAAAGCTTAGTCTCTGGCTAATATATAGTGGTGTCTTAATAGTGAAATATGAGGAAGCCATTAGCTTTCCTGGTTTATTACCTTAAAAATCACAGCAGCTCCAATGCCTCTAATAATCTACTCAGAGGTGATTACATGTATTCATTTTCTGACTAAGATTTTGATTTATTGATTTGTGTAGAATGAGGATTGCTGTAAAGACTCTGAAACAAGTCGGTACAGGGTATCCGTGGGTCCTTAAAAAGTCTTAAAAAGTTTTAAATTTGCTTTTCCAAATTTAAGGCCTTAAAAATCCTTAAAAATGACAAATAATCCTTAAACACAGTTTACAAAGGTCTTAAATTACCAAAGACCCAATAAACAAGATTATGTTATTTCTGTAAAATTTTCGCGAATTTCTAGTTAGTGTTCAGCGTTTTTTGTGGACGATGTGGGTGTAAGCGGAACCGTACACATGCAGTTGGTCGTGGAAGGGGGCTATTTTTAGATGAGCACATTAGCAGGTTAAGCTAGTGAGAGCTTGTGCCATGGGAAAGTGCAAGTTTAATGGTAACTGGATGGCTAATCCCACATTCGCGACGTGGTTAGCACCGGTTCCAGGCAATGGCTGGAAATTATAGCTTAAATTGAATTTTAAAAAAATAGCTTAAATTTGGTCAAAGTGGCCTTAAAAAAGGTCTTAAAAAGCCTTACATTTGGCGCCCTTAAACCTGCAGATACCCTGCAGTGACTCGATGCAACCTGCTGGATTCCATACAGAAGAAACTTGTTACTGATTGGCTTAAGGAACTGACCTGTATTGGAATGCTTACTTTGTGAAGTGCCTTGAGACTACTCTTGTTGTGATTTTGAGCCATATTAATAAACTTGAATTGAATTGAAGAGCATTTAAAGTTAAATTTAAAAAAAGCTCCTGAAAAACATCCCAGACTGCACTTTTAATGCTTTGCCTCAGTTGTACCATCTTCCTTTTCTGTCTGTGTGAAGGATGTTCTGTTTGTTTTGTGTCTGCAGGGAGCAGAAGAGACAGTTTCAGGAGCTGGTGGAGTTGAAGTTTCACGAGTGGCTTCTGGACACTGGGCACCGGCAGGAACTTTACAGCCTCATCCCACCTGCAGTCACGTCTCTGGAGGACCCTAAAGAAGCAGCAACAGACCGTATCAGAGTTAAAGACAGGAAGCATAGCAGGACTGCCCCAGAGGAGGGATAGCCACTCATGGCTTCTTAAAGCTTTGACGTGACGTGTTCTCTAGCAGGATGATTGTACCTGGTACCCGAGGCAGCGTGGTTCCGTGGACAGTTTGCTGTTGGGATTTGTATCGAAGCAGAACAGTACATGAGAGTGAAGAAGCCCCTCTGCCGAACTTAGTTCTCCTTTTTTGCATAAGAAAGAAAATACGATGACATTTAAGATTTTTTTTGACTTATATATGTTATGTACTAAATAAAGTTTATATTTAAAATAACAGAGCTCATCTGTAAGCCTTGATTTCATAACATGACTCATTCTTCTGCATGAAATGATGATTGATCAACTGACAATAGTTAATGTGAAACCAGCTTTGTCATAAAACATTTCTCATAGATATAAGGGAGGTGAGGACATGAGGTACCCTGTCTCTGGCTAAGCCTCTCCAGATTTCTTACATTTTTAATGCATTCATTTGTTTTTTGGAGTAATAAGTTGTTGCCCCTATCAAAGTTTATTACTTTATTTTCATTTCATCTTTGAGTTATTGTAGCACAAAAGCACGCTAAAACACATTTTCTGTTGTTCCACCTAGCTTTTAAGGAACCATTTGAGTTCTCACGCAGTTTATTTGGTGTTGAACAGTTTGCTCGTCCATTTAGCTTAGCCTCAGCACGGCTATGGCTACTTCTGTCTCTGCTTCTCTGTCTCCTATCTCTTGCTCTGTGTCAGATGTTTAGTTACTCCTCTGCCTCCTTTAGTGATAATGGTACGTGCAAAAAATGTAGCATTTTTTGTAGCTTTGGAGGCGAGGGTGTCTGAATTGGAGGCCTGGCTCAGCACGGTTGAAAAGCCCGTAAACAGCTGTAGCTACTTAGCTAGCGCGGGGTTAACTAGTTCAGAACCACCCCGTAGCCATTCTCCAGCAGAGCCCGAACAGCCGGGACCTTAGGCCGGCTGGGTGACGGTACGCAGGAAGCATAGAACCCAGCCCGTGGGCCACCACCAACCCGTCCATGTTTCTAACAGATTTTCTCCGCTCAGTTACTTTATAGGATTTTTTACAAGTAAAATTAATTCTATTACAAACAATCATTAGCATCCTCCCTAATGTGATTTCTTCTTCCTCAGTAAGTGAGGCAGCATCAGAGGTAACTGTAGAACCTCATCTGTGAACCGTTTTGATCCAGTTGAGCTTTCAAAGTTATCAAAAATATTAGCTTCATCTAAACCTTCCACTTGCATTTTGGATCCAATCCCAACCAAATTATTTAAAGATGCATTTCCTTTGGTTACTGCCCCCATTCTAGATATAATCAATCTATCCTTAGTAAATGGATACGTACCACAGGATTTTAAGGTTGCTGTAATCAAACCTTTACTTAAGAAGCCTTCTCTGGATCCAGATGACCCAATGAATTATAGACCAATATCTAACCTTCCATTTTTATCCAAAGTCCTGGAGAAAATAGTGGCCATCCAAGTATGTGAGCATTTAAACACTAATGATCTGTTTGAGGAATTTCAGTCTGGTTTTAGAGAGTATCACAGCACTGAAACTGCATTAGTGAGAGTTACAAATGATATTCTCATGGCCTCAGATAAGAATCTTGTGTCTGTTCTAGTCTTGTTAGATCTCAGTGCTGCCTTTGACCCAGTTGATCACAATGTTCTTTTAGAAAGACTTGAACATGTTGTGGGGATCAAAGGAACAGCGCTAGGCTGGTTTAAATCCTACCTGTCAGATAGATTTCATTTTGTAAATGTACATGACAAATCTTCTTCATACTCCAGGGTTACTTGTGGAGTACCACAGGGTTCAGTGCTTGGACCAATTCTTTTTACTATATATATGCTCCCAATTGGTAAAATCATTAGACAGCATGGGATAAACTTCCACTGTTATGCTGACGATACTCAGTTATATTTATCCATTAACCCTGATGAACCTAATCGATTAGGTAGATGACAGGCTTGTCTTGTTGACATAAAAATTGGATGACTCAAAACTTTTTGCTTTTAAATCAAGACAAGACGGAAGTTCTCATCTTTGGACCTAAAATTCAGATTGCTTAGTCAATCACCTAACTTGAATGGCATTAAATTAGTCTCCGAGAACAAAGTAAGGAACCTGGGTGTTATCTTTGACCAGGACATGCCATTCAAATCCCAGGTTAAACAGGTTTGTAAGATTTTATTTTTCCACCTTCGGAATATTGCTAAGATTAGAAGCATCCTTTCCAGGAGTGATGCTGAAAAACTAGTTCATGCATTTATTACATCAAGACTGGATTACTGTAATTCATTACTCTCAGGAAGTCCACAGAATGTAGTTAAAAGTCTTCAGCTTGTCCAAAATGCTGCAGCTAGAGTTCTGATGAGAATTAAAAAGAGAGATCATATCTCTCCTGTCTTAGCTTCCCTACATTGGCTACCTGTTAAATTCAGAATAGATTTCAAGATCCTCCTTCTCACATATAAAGCTCTTAATCATCAAGCTCCATCATACATCAGTGATCTGATTGTTCCATATGTTCCTAACCGAGCACTTCACTCTCAGACTGCAGGTTTACTGGTGGTTCCCAGAATATCTCAAATTAGGATGGGAGGCAGATCTTTTAGCTATCAGGCTCCTCTCCTGTGGAACCAGCTCCCAGCTTTATTCTGTGAGGCAGACAATTTGTCTACTTTTAAGACTAGGCTTAAAACATTTTTATTTGATAGGGTCTATAGTTAAAATCTGATGTTAGCCCAGATCTGGACAAGTGGGGGAGTAGAGGGAGGTGGAATGTACAGTCGGTAAAGACGGCTCTCCCTTGCCCTGCCTCCAACATGCCTCCATCTAAAAAGACTAGGTTATCCAGAGTTATCTCTGTAGTTATGCTGCTATAGGCTTAGACTGCTGGAGGACACACTGACCACTTTCCACACTCGACTACTTTCTTCTACAATCTGCTCTTTAACTGTATTATTTCCTGCTATTTCAGCTGTTAACTTTATTTTTTCTCCCCAGAAGAAGCTACAATGATGTTCTGCTGAGCTGTGGTGGCCTCATGGAGGGGGCCATCGTCTTGAACACTGTTGCTATCCATTAAAAATACAATTAGGTTTATCTCTCACCAAATAGAATATTTACTAAGAAATCACAATGTAACCATAGAAACACTACTTGGTGTGTGTGTGTGTGTGTGTGTGTGTGTGTGTGTGTGTGTGTGTGTGTGTGTGTGTGTGTGTGTGTGTGTGAGTGTGAGTGTGTGTATGTGCGTGCGTGTGCGTGTGTGTGTGTGTGTGTGTGTGTGTGTGTGTGTGTGTGAGTGTGAGTGTGACTGTGTGCGTGTGCATGTGTGTGTGCGTGTGTGTGTGTGCGTGCGTGCGTACGTGTGCGTGTGTGTGTGTGTGTGCGTGCGTGCGTGCATGCGTACATGTGCGTGTGTGTGTGTGTGTGTGTGTGTGTGTGTGTGTGTGTGTGTGTGTGTGTGTGTGTGTGTGTGTGAGTGTCAGAAGGCTGAACAATAACCTGTAGAATAATTAGTCATTATAGAGCAGCTTCTCTGTTCTGGACCACACCAGCTTCTGCCACAATAAATACCGTAATAATAATAATAATAATGTGTGTGTGTGTGAGTGTCTGCTCTGTCTTCTCGATCCCCAGTGAGTCGTGGTGGATGGCTGCTTATACTGAGCCAGGATCCTCTGGAAGTTTCTTCCTGTTAAAAGGGAGTTTTCCTCTCCACTGTTGCTAAATGCTTGCTTAGTATGAGGGTTGCTGTAGTTGTCACTGACTCGATGCAATTTGCTGGGTTCCTTATATAGGAATCTTTTTACTGATTGGCTTAATGAACTGACCTGTATTGGGATGTTTATTATGTGAAGTGCCTTGAGATGACTCTGGTCGTGATTTGGCGCTGTATAAATAAACTTGAATTGAATTGAATTGAATTGAATTACAAAACTGCGATCAACACACGCATTTTCTCACTCACGAAGCTGACAGCCGGACTGGTACATGTCAGTACTGTGCACAGTACATGAAAGCCCACTGCACAAATATCTCAGATTATAAGCACATCAAAATTTAAAACGTTAACAAACAAGCAAAATATTATTCATATAATTGGGTAACTTATGTCAAGCACCAAGGATCTGCACAGGACAACCTGCCGGGTATGTGGGTAGTCAGTTGTTGATGTCACAGTGCATTTCAACTTAGAAAGCAGAAATCAACTGAAAGTACTAACAGTTAATTACAGTAGCTTCCTGTACCTTCAGATCAGGGAGCAGGTTGCTAATGGCTCAGAGCACCCACCCTTTTTGGAGGTCTCCAACCAGGGACTCCATAGTTCTCTGGGGCAATTAGGAGGTCTCCCAAACCAAATGTTTTTCAGTATATGACAGTTAGAAGGATTGACTAGCACCTTACCAAGGTAAACTGCCTTAGCTACAGATGTCATGTGATAATAAATTACCTCTATGACCAGCGACAGTTCTGACGGAAGTTTTTTGCTACATTTTGTACAAATTAAATAATTGGGACTATAAAACTATACATATACATTAATCCTAGATGTTTCTTTGATTTAAAATTTGCATTTTAAATGAAAGATGTATTTTTGTGTGGCATAACTGTTCATATCCAAGTAAAACATGTCAATAGTCCCATTCTGTACAGTGATCCTTCTGGATCCATCCAAAAGGCAGGGCTAAGTCATGAGCAAGCAGGCTAGGGGCAAACTGGTACAGCTGGCATGTGTTATAGTGGGCACTGGACCCAGCCAGTGGGAAGTGGGGGTCAGTGGACACGTACCAGTGCCTGGCTATTATGCCGTAATCCTTCCTCGCTTTTCTGGATAAGCTGAATAGAACTAGAATCACTGACTCAATTTTTGGATCTCATTTTCATGACAAAGCGATTGTTCCCCTTTTGCCTCAGCTGTTGCTGTCTATACATGTGGGGGAATGGGGGGTATAAAAAGCACCAACTGAAAGGTCAGACAACACTGAGACCTCACCAGCTCCACCACCATCATTCATCACCAAAGCTGTCCGACACATTACATCCGTCATGGGCAGGGTGAGTGGGAGCCTTAAGGCTGTAGACTGTTCTGGTGAAAATTAAAGCTGTTGGATCACTGGAAAAACTTTTTTGGGAGATCAATTGGTAAGGCAGCTCAGGTAATATTTGTAAGACGAGCCACTGACATTCCTCCTCTCGTCCTATAGATCATCTTTTACGAGGACAAGAATTTCCAGGGTCGACGCTACGAGTGTGACAGCGATTGCTCGGATTTTCATGCCTACCTGAGTCGCTGCAACTCCATCCGCGTGGAGAATGGGGCTTGGGTGGTGTATGAGAGGCCGAACTTCATGGGCTACCAGTATGTCCTGACCAGGGGGGAGTATCCAGAGTACCAGCGCTGGATGGGGCTAAACGATCGCCTCAGTTCCTGCAAAGTGATCCACTTTGTAAGCCAGCCTTTTGTCTTGTTTGCTCCCAAACTGAGTAGATCTGAGCGGCAAGAACAAGTCAGGCATGAGAGAAATGATGTTGGAGTGTTGTTGCCTCTGCTCAGTCAATTATTGTTAGAGGATTCGAGGTCTGAATCACCCACAGCCCACAGGGTCTCGCAATCAAAGATCAATACAACTAGCAGTTTAACTTTATGCAAATTTTTAAGGGGGAAAATGACGACACGGTGTCTCATTAATGCTTTTCTATTGTGTCTTATTGAACATCTTGGATATTAGGACAAGATTTACAAGAGTAAAATTGACTGTAAATCACTCAGCAGAACTTCAAAATTCTTAGAAAACGTAGAAAGTCTTGTTTGCTGTGCATTCCATCTCCATGTAAATCTGCTGTGCTCCTTACCTTCCAGACCAGTGGGATGCAGTACAAGATGCAGCTGTATGAGAAGGCTGACTTCGGGGGTCAGGTGATGGAGGCCACGGAAGACTGCCCCTCACTCCTAGAGAAGTTCCGCTGGAGAGAGGTGAACTCTTGTAAGGTCTTTGAAGGCTGGTGGGTTTTCTACGAGCGCCCAAACTACAGTGGACATCAGTACTTCCTGGAGAAGGGGGAGTACCGCAAGCCTGGTGACTGGGGAGCAGTCAGTCCTACGGTGCAGTCCTTCAGACGCTTCACTGAATGATTGAAATTCCATCCAGAATATTCAAAAACACTAATATGAGCTCCGTCAGGGAACAAGCTCACTTAATATGGCTCTTTTTGACTATGTTGCAATTTTGAACTGAGGTCTCAAAATAAAAATAAATACCCAGCAAGTAGATCCAGGACTTGTGAACATTTTTTTTTAATTTTGAAACAGAACATTTCCTTTTTGTGGTAGAAATTGGATTTTTTACTGGAGCCTCATGTTGGTGTAGCCACTCTCCATAGGATCAAGGGATGTCACGGTAACCGGTGTAGCGGTAAACCCTGGTAAAAATGTTGATAATAATAATATCTGTCTTGTTTTTCTAAAAATATATATTATCTCGGTGGATTACCGTAGGCGCAGTGACCCTTACCAGCCACCGTCGCATCTGCTGAAGTTGCCTCACATGCTCACTTTATAGTTTACAACCAAAACTTTCATGAAGCTGAAGCTGAAATAATGGCCGAAGGAGGGGACGGCAGCACTCAGGACCTCTATCAGCCCTCAAAGAAGACAAAGTCGGAAATACGGGCATATTTTGGATTTTTGAAGAGAATGAATTACAGTAATCCAGTCTTGATGTAATAAATGGATGAACTAGTTTTTCAGCATCACTCCTGGAAAGGATGCTTCTAATCTTAGCAATATTCCGAAGGTGGAAAAAGGAAATCCTACAAACCTGTTTAACCTGGGATTTGAATGACATGTCCTGGTTGAAGATAACACCAAGGTTCCTTACTTTGTTCTCAGAGATTAATGTAATGCCATTCAGGTCAGGTGATTGACTAAGCAATTTCCTTTTCTCACTTTCGGGTCCAAAGATGAGAACTTCCATCTTGTCTTGATTTAAAAGCAAAAAGTTTAGAGTCATCCAATTTTTTATGTCCTCGAGACAAGCCTGTAATCTACCCAACTGATTAGGTTCATCAGGGTTAATGGATAAATATAACTGAGTATCGTCAGCATAACAGTGGAAGTTTATCCCATGCTGTCTAATGATTTTACCAATTGGGAGCATATATACAGGTGCTGGCCAGTAAATTAGAATATCATCAAAAGGTTGAAAATATTTCAGTAATTCCATTCAAAACGTGAAACTTGTACATTATATTCATGCAATGCACACAGACCAATGTATTTCCAATGTTTATTACGTTTAATTTTGATATTTATAGGTGACAACCAATGAAAACATCAAATCTGGTATCTCAGAAAATTAGAATATTCTAAAGGCCAATGAAAAAATGTTTGTTTCTCTAATGTTGGCCAACTGAAAAGAATGAACATGAAAAGAATGTGCATGTATAGCACTCAATACTTAGTCGGGGCTCCTTTTGCCTCAATAACTGCAGTAATGCGGCGTGGCATGGACTCGATCAGTCTGTGGCACTGCTCAGGTGTTATGAGAGCCCAGGTTGCTCTGATAGTCGTCTTCAGCTCCTCTGCATTGTTGGGTCTAGCGTATTGCATCCTCCGCTTCACAATACCCCATAGATTTTCTATGGGGTTAAGGTCAGGCGAGTTTGCGGGCCAATCAAGGACAGGGATACCATGGTCCTTGAACCAGGTGCTGGTGGTTTTGGCACTGTGTGCAGGTGCCAAGTCCTGTTGAAAGGTGAAGTCTGCATCCCCATAAAGTTGGTCAGCAGCAGGAAGCATGAAGTGCTCTAAAACTTCCTGGTAGACGGCTGCATTGACCCTGGACCTCAGGAAACAGAGTGGGCCAACACCGGCAGATGACATGGCACCCCACACCATCACTGACGGTGGAAACTTTACACTGGACCTCATGCAACGTGGATTCTGTGCTTCTCCGCTCTTCCTCCAGACTCTGGGTCCTTGATTTCCAAAGGAAATGCAGAACTTGCTTTCATCAGAAAACATAACTTTGGACCACTCAGCATCAGTCCAGTCCTTTTTGTCCTTGGCCCAGGCGAGACGCTTCTTGCGCTGTTTCTTGTTCAAGAGTGGCTTGACACACGGAATGCGACACCTGAATCCCATGTCTTTCATGAGTCTCCTCGTGGTTGTTCTTGAAGCGCTGACTCCAGCTGCAGTCCACTCTTTGTGGATCTCCCCCACATTTTTGAATGGGTTTGTCGTCACAATTCTCTGCAGGGTGCGGTTATCCCTAGAGCTTGTACACTTTTTTCTACCACATTTTTTCCGTCCCTTCGCCTGTCTGTTAATGTGCTTGGACACAGAGCTCTGCGAACAGCCAGCTTCTTTAGCAATCACCTTTTGTGTCTTGCCCTCCTTGTGCAAGGTGTCAATGATTGTCTTTTGGACAGCTGTTAAGTCAGAAGTCTTCCCCATGATTGTGGTGCCTTCAAAACAAGACTGAGGGACCTTTTAAAGGCCTTTGCAGGTGTTTTGAGTAAATCAGCTGATTAGAGTGGCAGCAGGTGTCTTCTATATTCAGCCTTTTCAGAATATTCTAATTTTTTGAGATACCAAATTTGGAGTTTTCATTAGTTGTCACTTATGAATATCAAATTTAAATGTAATGAACATTGGAAATACATTGGTCTGTGTGCATTGCATGAATATAATGTACAAGTTTCACGTTTTGAATGGAATTACTGAAATATCTTCAACCTTTTGATGATATTCTAATTTACTGGCCAGCACCTGTATAGTAAAAATAATTGGTCCAAGCACTGAACCCTGTGGCACTCCACAAGTAACCCTGGAGTATGAAGAAGATTTGTCATGTACATTTACAAAATGAAATCTGTCAGACAGGTAGGATTTAAACCAGCCTAGCGCTGTTCCTTTGACCCCTACAACATGTTCAACCCTTTCTACAAGAACATTGTGATCAACTGTGTCAAAGGCAGCACTGAGATCTAACAAGACTAGAACAGACACAAGATTCTTATCTGAGGCCATGAGAATATCATTTGTAACTCTCACTAATGCAGTTTCAGTGCTGTGATACTCTCTAAAACCAGACTGAAATTCCTCAAACAGATCATTAGTGTTTAAATGCTCACATACTTGGATGGCCACTATTTTCTCCAGGACTTTGGATAAAAATGGAAGGTTAGATATTGGTCTATAATTCATTGGGTCATCTGGATCCAGAGAAGGCTTCTTAAGTGAAGGTTTGTTACAGCAACCTTAAAATCTTGTGGTACTTATCCATTTACTAAGGATAGACTGATTATATTTAGAATGGGGGCAGTAACCAAAGGAAATGCTTCTTTAAATAATTTGGTTGGGATTGGATCCAAAATGCAAGTTGAAGGTTTAGATGAAGCTAATATTTTTGATAACTCTGAAAGCTCAACTGGATCAAAACGGTTCAAGCACAGATGAGGTTCTAGAGTCACCTCAGAAGCTGCCTCACTTACTGAGGAAGAAGAAATCGCATTAGGGAGGATGCTAAAGATTTTGTTTCTAATAGAATTAATTTGACTTGTAAAAAATCCCATGAAGTCATTGCTGCTGACGGCTAAGGGAATAGATGGCTCAGAGCTATGATTCTGTGTAAGTTTGGCAACTGTACTGAAAAGAAATTTAGGATTATTCTTATTCTCCTCAATTAATGCTGAGAAATAAGCAGTTCTAGTTTGTCGAAGCTTATTTTTATAAAGCACAAGACTATTTTTCCAGGTTAAGTACTCCTCATGGTGCGTAGAGCGCCATGTTCTCTCCAGTTTCCTAGAGTTTTGTTTTAAGGCTCGTAAATGAGAATTAAACCAGGGAGCCAACTTCCTGTCTCTTATTACCTTCTTTTTCAAAGGGGCAATATCATCTAATGCCACACGTAAAGAGGAATTAACATGATGAACTAAGGCATCAATTTGTGAGGGGCAAGAACTGAAAATATTGCCCTCTGCTACGTTCCTCTGAGATGTAGAGGACAGTAAAGATGGAACAGTTGATTTAAAAGATGCAACAGCGTTGTCAGATAGAGACAGACTATAGTGAAATTTTAATTCCATCTTTTAGTTCTTTTTAAAACACAGAAAGGTTTTATTTACCTGCAACATTTCGTTTGCGGCTGCAGCATAACTTGGTGAGGGTAAAGAGTTCTTCTGTTACCAAGAAAAGGAGCAGTCTTAGGAGGCCGGGAGGAGAAAAACAACAACTTTTATTTAGAAACGAAACCGCTGCAGAAGCATGCAGTCAAAACAAAGCTCCAAGTAAAAGAGACAAAACATAATAATGTACTTGGACTCATATGAGTTGTGCAACAATGATGTTTCTACTGTTGCTTCAGTGTGTCAGAAACTTCTGTTCAGGCTAGCCACTCAGAACCATGGCCTCCCTGTGTGGCCAGAAACAAATCTGAGGTGACACAGGTGATAACAGGTTGGGTTAAGATCAGAGAGAACATTCCAGCCAGTCACACGCTTCCAGGATACTCCAGTCTTTATCCCTGTTTCTGACAGTCCTGGGACAATAATAAAACATACTCTATTGTCAGTATTTATCTGGTTTCTGCTGCTGTGTTTACATTTCATGCATTCATGAGGCAAGCTTTAAAAATAAAAGCAATGATGAAATGGTGATAGACATGGATGGACAAACAGAAATCCATCAGGACTCAGGATCCGATGTCCTCTGAAGCCTAGGTGGATCAGTCGGAGTGTAGTCTATGTCTGCGGGCGTCCTGGTCCAGAAAGAAAGTACAACAAAGAATAAATAAAGACATTAGATTATGACGATGCTGAAGATGGAGACAGAGTCAGTAAAACTATGAATCTGAGGCCCCCGTGATAGCACTCCCCCATCACTCCCACTTCCCATTCCATCCTTCTGTATTACCAAGACAGTTGCTTCATCCAGGTGCGTGTCACTGGGCAACCATCTAAATATAATATTGTGACTGTGATTTATGACCCTGCAGCAGTGGTTACCAGGATGTTCATCCACTGAGAGTCAGAGTAGACGTAAAGAGCTTTTCTGTCTGTCCGAAGCACCATCACGTTGTCCCCTCGTAGCTGTCTCATCTCCTTCTCTCCTTCTGCAACAAAGATCTGCAGAGAGGCAGAGAAGAGCAACGTTTGCTGAAAGGATCTGAGGAGAAAATGCCTCAGAAGAACAGACAGCACATGAAAAACGTGTCTTTCTGCAGACTCCACAAAAGATAAATGATAATACATCATCAGGTGAACAGAATTGTTGTTTCAGTCTATGTGACACAGACCATCAGAGGTTTCTGTAGGGATGGACCCTGAGAGCAGCTGCATGGAGCCGATGGTCCTGGGTCTCCTGAGTCTCCCTGAAGTCCTGGCAGAATATACACTGGAACGGCACATGGTATGTAGTTTATACATGTAGAACCCAAAAAATGAGAATATGGTGCAAAAGTCCATTTATATCAGTAACTCATCTTAGACTGGGAGACCATCTAAAGCACATGGGACAGACACAAGGAGCATTTTTATGTGGCCCATGAGATAAATATCAAAAATATATTAAAACTGACCCGCTGGCCGATTTGACCACAAAGACTACAACTCCCATGATGCTTTACGGCGTCAGCGCGGAGCCGAAGCACCCCCTCCTTTGTATTTTTTCCAGCGTCTGCTGCCGGTGTCTGCAGCTCCGCTGTCTCGGACAAACTAAACACTCCTCTCACTCAGCGCCCAGTTCACTCAGCTATTTGCCGACGTTGAAACCCAGAAACGGAGATTTTAACCGCTCAGTAACGTGTTCACGACTGAAAGAGAAAGTTTTCCAACTAACGTCCAGACAGAGCTGATATAACTCCAGCAAGCAGCGACACGCTCAAACCAGCACGACTCTGTGGCTGCTGTCATTGTTATTTTTCCTCCCCGACACACAACAACGTGGTCAAGATGCTCAGACATGTTCAGCAGCACAAAACTATGTGAGCACCTGTTGTCATCTAATGTTGTCATTATTATGATGAAGATGAACAAAACAACAGGAGTCTCCTCCTCAGCTCAGATCAACCCCATGATGCAGGTATCTGGCTGGAACAGGTGAGCATCACAGTAAACCAGTGGAGCAAACTGAGCTTTAAATATGTTGGTTTTCTGCTCTTTTTCTGCTCCAAAACATGAAAGTTAACAGGTGAGATGTTGCATTTTCATTTAAGATAAAATTATGCTTTTATTTTGTTGTTGGCCCGTGAGAAAAGATTTAACCTACAGTAAACAGGAAGTGGAAAGGCTGCAGATAGATGAATAGAATAGAAAATCCCTTTATTGTTCCTCAGTGGGGAAAGCTAGACGTCACAGCAGCGATGACACTTATTACAGGAGAAAAAAGGAGAATAAAAAATAAGAAAAATGAACAACAAAACATAAATCCTGAATAGTTTTTAAAAATGCTGAATATTCCACAAGTAATGAATACCACTGATGCGTTTTATTTAAAACTGACTTGCTCGTGTGTAATTTGATTTTTCCACATTCAGTGTTAATGCAAAAATAAGTTTGTTTCCTAATTAAAAGGTTCTAAATATGTTGATAAAGAAAATGTGCAAATTTGCCATCACTTTTTCAAAAAATATTAAGTTCGGCCCTCGACTTCGTCCCAGATTTTCATTTCGTCCCAGTGTGACTTTGAGTTTGACACCCCTGCTGTAAAGGCTCAGGAACACTTTGTAGGTGTTGGAATGAGGCTGTCTCATAGGTTAGTTTATCCTTTTAGGTTGAATTAGTGACAAATGATCTTTTTCAGCAGATTCTAAATGTTCCCGTTTCACCTGTAGAGGTTATGTTTCTCCTGACACAAGCACAAAGGAAAAGCCACACTGCCATCATCCACACAGGTGTATCTGTCATCAAAGACTTCACGTGGATGGAGACAGGAAGTTGTAGGTAAGCGTGCCCCTTCCAACCTTTTCAGAGCAGACCTCTGTTACTCAGTCCACGATGGATCAATTTGTTTTTGTCGAAAGCTCCTTTCTTGTCTAGATCATCTCCAACTGGCTCTTTACTTCCAGGGGAGGAAGACCGGTCCCACTGCTGAAACACTCCTTACAGCATCTCATAGGTGGTGGGTCCACACAAGGTTGTTCCATGTAGCTCATTTATTCTGTGCCCCACCAGATTTCATGGATAAGGTCCAACTTTGAATGGTCCAGCCTGGCTCTGGGGCAAGACTTCTTACCTCTAGTTTTGGTTCTCTCACCCAGAACCAATTTGCCCTGACAAACTCTATTTTCAGCACGCTAAGGTTTAACCATGAATATGACCAGCTTCTACAGTCACTGGGAGTCATTAAAGAGCAAGTTCACTGAGAAACAGTTTTCACTTGTGATTATTTTAAATAGTATCATCAGCCCGAGCTGAACATGAAAATATTCTTCTACCCCTATTTCCTGCATGAGACGCTGATAGAAAACAGACGGAGAAATGTTCGGGTTAGAAAGGCCACGCAGATCTACGTCACGCTGGAAACTAGCATTCATGGACTCACCCATCTCAACTCACGACGGGGAAGGCTGTTGTTGGTTTAGCATCCAGTAAACAGCAGGGAACGTCTCGACTAGTAGCAGCTAACCGTTAGCATTAGCGACTGCACCACACAGCAGAACTCCTCCAGACTTGTGTTACTTGTTAAAGGAACTTTACGGAATTTTGAATTTTTATACTCACGATTGCCCCCTCAGGCCAAAAGCGTAACAGCAGCTTCAATAGTAGGCTTGTGCACGAGGTGCGCATGCTGTATGTGCACACTCCTTAACGAAAATAACAGCTGAGAGAGACAGTCCTGTGTGTGTGTGTGTGTGTGTGTGTGTGTGTGTGTGTGTGTGTGTGTGTGTGTGTGTGTGTGTGTGTGTGTGTGTGTGTGTGTGTGTGTATGTGTGTCCCAGAGGACAGGAGAACACGCAGCTAATTAATTAAATAATTTGGTTCTGTACCTTTCTCTTCAGCACAGCCAACAAAGGTTTATGGTGGGTCAATCCTCCTGCATGCTCAGATCATTCCCTTCCCTTGCTTGAAAAATTGTTCCAAAATGAAAGTTGAACCCACATCTTTTTTATCTGTGAATTCAATGCCGTTCGGCAAGTCTCAAATAAAAATTTGGGTATCTTACTGTAAAAAAAATATACCATTAATGTAAAAAATAAACTAAATAAACCATGTTCACATCCAGAATCAAACCCAGGTCTTCTGCACGAGGGTCCGACGCCTTACTAGGTGAGCTATAGTAACAGTGATGCCTTTTGTATCTGTAGCTTTTATATCCTTGATGACAGCTGAAACAATGTTCAAAGAACAGTTTGGAGCGAAAATGGCTATTTTGTTGCTAATTTGCAGGAAATATCTAGAAGAAAGTTCTACAGAAAGTGGCTAAGGGTCCTCAGAAATGTAGCTAGGTTTGTCACTAGGCGTTAGGAACAGCGGCAAAGTGGCACTGCCTCACTCTCTGCTGCTAAAGCTACTGATAGCAAATGCTACGGGCTATGCCTGAGCGTGAATGCGCATGAAGCAGCCTGCTCGACCCGAGCATCTCTCTTTTTCTGTGATTTTACAGAAAAACAGGCAATCACAGTAAAAATGCCAGGGCTCATTCTACAGGACCAGGGCATTGCAGGAGAATGTATGAAGAAGACATTTATTATTTTTATACATGTTTTGGCTGTCAAACTTCCTCATAGTCCCTTTAAAACATCAACGTTGCAGAGCAAACAGTCAGAGGTAGAGTCGTGTAGCTGTTAGCCAATCTGAGGTGAGATGTCCAAATATCAGGAAATAATGAGTAAGGCTCTACCCCCCATCCTCCAGCCAACCTCTGCTTCCTGAAACAGGAGCGCCAGAGCTTTTACTCCACAGAGAATGACTCACACCGTTCATTTATACTAGAGACCACTGCAGATTTACTAAACTAACAAGTGAATGAGAGATTTAACCTGCTGTAAAAGCTGCCCCGTACATTCTAATGTCACAAACCTTGTCCAGGCAGTCCAGACTGTCCAGTCAGACCATGCAGTCCTGCTGAACCAGGATTCCCCAGCTGTCCAGCGGGTCCGTGAGATCCCTTCAGCCCCTGACACAATGAGATCATTACTGACTACTGGTTTTCATGCCAACAAGATCTTGTACAGTCTATTTGCATCCACAGTGTGTGTTGAGAATGCCTCTCAGCTACAACCACAACATAGCTCACAAACAATACCAGTGTTTATTTACCATGCTTCCTCTAGATCCTGGTTCTCCCCGGGGTCCCTGCTCCCCCTTCAGCCCTACTTCACCCCTTTGACCCCAGTCACCCTGAGCATCACAGAAAATTAGTCACCTTCTGTACACCCACAATGCTCACTGTTCATCTGCTAGTGTTTTACCTTCTCTCCAGGCATCCCAGGTAAGCCTCGCTCATGCTGAGGAGAAACACACACACACACACATTAGTAAGTTGATTATATTACAACAATGAACTGAAGAGATGGTGATGGAGAAAATGAGTTCCTCACCTTCTCTCCGCTGACTCCTCTGCTTCCCTTCACACCTTTTTCACCCTGACGAGTTTATAGAAATAAAATGTAACTCTAACCTCGAGCGGGAGGTTTAAAGTTACTGTTTAAAACCAGAAAGAAGCCTGACTGACTCACCCTGGATCCTTTGTGTCCTTTAGTGCCCTGAAAGCACAAACACAAGGAGAAGCAGTGGAGACTGAGGAAAACTATCCCTTATTCTGGTCATAAAGAAGGATGTGTAAGAAATGAACTTTCATGTAAAAGACCACATTTTACACATTTGTTGGGAGGGGGCAGATTTGGTGTTCTACTGATGGTGACGAGGAGTCTGAGGTACCTTTATCAGCCCAGGAGTGCCAATGTCTCCATAAAGGCCCCTCCAGCCTGTGCTGCCCTTCTCTCCCTGTGGACAACACATCGGTTCATTTTACCTCACGCTAGTGTGTGTGTGTGTGTGTGTGTGTGTGTGTGTGTGTGTGTGTGTGTGTGTGTGTGTGTGTGTGTGTGGGTGTGTGTGTCCAGTGATACCTTTTGACCTAGCTTCCCCATGGTGCCTTGTGATCCTGCTTCTCCTTCCAGGCCCACAATGCCAGGCTGACCCTAAAACAAACTCAGCTTCACACACAGTTTGTGGACTTTATCATCCCAAAGTGGATCATACTGTACCTGTTCTCCTCTTGGTCCTCTGCAGCCCTGCAACCACCAACACCAGGAGGTGAGCTAAAAACCCTGTTCATTGTAATATTTGTTTTGGCCAATAAAAACACCTTGTTGTGACACCAACATAAAGAATGGGTCACACCTTTTCTCCTTTGAGTCCTGTGATGTGTTCTGTGATATCAACCTGGGGATTAAAACAAAAATGAGCATGAAACAAACACAACAACATTAATAAATGAATGCATAAACATGGTCTGCCTTTTAGATTTCAGGGTTTGAGTGTCCCAGTGATCCTTGGAGTTTTATGCCGGGGAGGAGAGGGACATTAGGTCAGAGTGGGCCATGTTCCGTACTGCCATTGTTGTGGCAGCAACCCCCGAACTTGCCGGTGGACGTCGGTGGTTAGGGATGCTGTCCAGCAGAAGGAAAAGTCTTATTGGGGTTTTTTTGGCCCGTGGGACTTCAGAGGCAGCTGATAGGTACCAACAGTCCAAGCTGAATGCGGCTGGAGTGGTTGCGGAGGCATAAACCTGGGAGTGGGGGGAGGTGGGGAAGTCCATGGAGCAAGACTTCTGTATGGCTTTGAGGAGGTTCTGGTCCATCATCCCGCATCTTAGGAGGGGAAAAGCAGTGCACTACCAACACTGTTAACAGTTGGGATGGTGTGCTACTGATCTTAACTCTGAATGTCGGTGGGTGGGTGGAGTACTTGGAAAACCTCCTTAATCCCACCAGCACGCTGTGTTGGCTGATGCAGCTCTGTAATATTGTGTGGACATAAGAGGCAGTTCCCTGGTGAGGTTTTCCAGGCACGTCCACCCGGGAGGGGACCTAAAGGAAGACCCAAGACACGATTGAGGGACTATGGTTCTGGGGTGGGCAGGAAGCACCTTGGGACTCCCATGGAGGAGCTGGCCCAAGAGGCTAAGGGAAGGCCTGGGCCTCCCTGCTTAGGCTGCTGCCCCTGCAAACTGACCCTGGATAAGTGGATGAAAATGGATGGATGGATGGATGGATGGATGGATGGATGGATGTGGAATCGTCTCCCAAAAGAAATCTCACATATTAGGGGTAAAAACGTATTTACAATTAGATTAAGAGAACATTTATGTTGTATGTATTATTTTGATATTATTTATTTTATTTTTTTAAAAGGTTAATTATGTTATGATATAGTATGAAAAATAAGTGTATAATATAATGGAAGCCTTGGGATGGTAAAATTATATGTGTTGATTTGGTGGGGTGGACTGGTTTCTGTATTTTTAGTGTTTTTATATTTTATTTTATTAATTTATTTTTGTTGTCTTTTATCTATTTGATGTAAACATTGTTTTTGAAGTTGTATAAATAGGTCTCCAGGAAGGATAGCAGCAGCTTGCTGCAGCTAATGGGATTCCTAAAATAATAAACAAAAAACAATGGGTGTTATACCCATGGTAGGGCCACCCAAGACCAAAGTGCAGCCCAAAGACCCCTCATGATGATCATTACCAATGGAAACAGCCTTCTCTTGTCCAGACGAGAGTCACCAGGGCCCCACTCTAAAGCCAGGCCTGGGAGTGGGGCACATGGGTGAGCACCTGGTAGCCAGGTGGCCAAAAAGATGACCCTTCTAATGGGGTTTTGTGGGAGGAGCCAAAGGTTGCATTGTAAACTGGGCAGCAGCTAATGATGAGGACCTTGGCGATCTGACCCTTGGGTACAGAAGCTGGCTCTTGTGGCATGTAAAGTAACCTCACCAGTGAAGAAAGAGCTTTAGCTGGTGTAAGTATGGGACCTGCTTATGTTGGCATGACCGAACATGTAGACCCTCATACACACACACACACGCGCACACACACACACATACACACACACGCACGTGCACGCACATGCGCACGCACATGCACACACACACACAAGCACACACGCACACACACACACACACACGCACACACACACAAGCACACGCATACGCACACACACACATGCACGCACGCGCACGCACACATACACACACACGCACGTGCGCACACACATGCGCACGCACATGCACGCACGCACATGCACGCACACACACAAGCACACACGCACGTGCGCACACTCACACACGCACACGCATGCACACACACACACTCACACACGCACACGCATGCACACACACACACACATGCACGCACGCGCCTCTCCTCCCTGTCTTATCCCAAGGCTCTTTGTCTGTCTTTGGGTGTACGGCGCTTCTGCATTTTTTCTGGAAACTGGAAATTATTAAAATGGATCTGGTCAGCTGGTCTCTCAACGCGATTGACAACATTTTTTTCAACAATGAGAACGGGAGAAGGGGCTCCCGGATGCCCCTCTGGGATAGAGCCAGCTGGACTCCTGGAAACAGTGGAACCTGATCTGCCTATTTCAACTGTCTGTAGAGGATTCTGAAGACGTTATTCATGGTGTTGGTGTCAGGTTTCGGGCTTTTTGGCCTGAGTGGTTACCTGGCTTGCCGGAAAGTTAATGAGCTGTCGAGGAATATTGGCTCAATCCCGGGGCTCTGCACTGTGAATGCACAACCTCATATAATTGTCAAGATGAGTTGTAAGCTTGGAACTTTGGCTGGGATTCAGACTCTGGCACAGAAGGTTGATGCCATCAAGGATAGAGTTGACGGATCAGCACGGATTGGGATAGATTAATCTACACCATTACAGCGCTTTTTGATTTATTTCTGTGAAAGGCGCTATATAAATAAACTTTACTTACTTACTTACTTACTATTGGATCTAGAGGGGTTGGAGATCAACAGAACTTTAAGACAGAGAAGAAATTATCTCTGTCTGGCCCAAGGGCGTCAGTTTGTTTTCAGAATTGCTGGGGACAATAAAGTAGGCTAGCACAGGGGTCGGCAACCCGCGGCTCTGGAGCCGCATGCGGCTCTTCCATCCATCTGATGTGGCTCTCTGTACTTGTAAAATAATGAATGGGTATTTAAATAAAATGCTTTATATTTTACTGCATTAATTTTACATCTGTACGTTAATTCTAAATGTAAAGATTGTCTGCGTAAACCTGAACAGGTCCAACCTGGTCTTACTGTGAGACCGGGTTGACGGGTCACGCTTGTGCGTAATCATAGGCGCTTCCTGAGATGACGAGGATGTGAGATTCTGGGCTTCTCCTGACAGGCTCCTGGATGTGTCGCCACATTGGAGACAGGAACAAGCACTATTCAGCCAAAGTTTCATAATCAGGGAACATTTTCTAAGTGACAAGTCTCGCTTCAGTCGGAGGAATCTTCACGCATGCGCTCTGGTTCTGCAACGCGCTCCAAGCCCCTCTCCACATCTTCAGCTCGCTGTGGACCTTTTGTAGTGCACTCTGACAGCAAGCTGCGCTGAGCAGTGTCCAGCTCAGATGTTCAGATGGGAATCTTTTCTTGAGTGATTTAGCTACATCTGCGATTTAAGAAGAATAAAATGTCAGTTCGTCTGCATGCGTCAGGGTAATTCTTTCTATTCTTTCTCCGTCAAAATAAACGGTCAAACGGCCAAAACGGGAACTATCCGGTCAACACAAGCCCTGCTTTTAACTGTTCTGTTTTCTTGTGAAAATTGTTGCAAAGAGATAAAATTAAACTTGATTAACACCAGAGCCAGGCGTACTGCGCCGTTATCTCTGTCACTGTAAATGAGGGAAAAACAAATTGATCGGATCCTTTTCTGACCTTCCCCAGTTTAAACTGTTCAGAATACAAATCCAGGCTCTGTCTCGTTGGATTGGTGCAACTACTGAATGAAACTACATTAAACCATGTTGAAAAGAAAAGGATCTGATTAAATCGTTTCCCCCTCATTTACAGTCACGAAGTACAGCTTAGTATGCGTGGCTCTGGGGTGGTTACATATATTTACATTTGACTTTTATTTTGACGGATAAACTCAAGGATGTTGGTTGTTTTGAAAGAATTACCCCGACGCGCACTGATGCACACACAGATGAGCTGCTTTAATCGTTACGCACATCGCAGAGGTAACTAAATCCATCAAGAAATGATTCCCATCAGAACATCAGAGCTTTATACTGGACACTGTGTTCAGCGCGGATCGGAGTGCACACGGTGGACAGTGGGCTGAAGATCTGTAGAGGGGTTCGCAGCGCAGTGCAGAACCACGGTGCATGCGATAAGGTTTCCTCCCACTGAAGCGGTCTGGAAACCCGGTCTTTCTGAGGGATGAATCACCTGGAAAAATGTTCTTTTTATGAAATTATGAAACTTTGGCTGAACAGCGCTTGTTCCTGTCTCTAATATGGAGACGCATGACGCATCCAGTCTGAGGCAGAATAGCCTCTTAAGCTCAGAAAGCACCTGTAGAGACATTTGATCACGCACAAAGTTTATGTGGAGCAGAAGCGGTCGGGCCACGGCACGTGAAATGTTCCTAGCCTACATGAAGTGAAACTGTTTAATTGTAACATTAATATGTTACTGGACACGCTGGTCTGGTTGGTTAGACCAGTGTTTGAAGTGGAAAACACACACACACACACACACACACACACACCAATTAAAATAATGCTGATAGCGTGGACTAGAAGCCAGGTGATGGGTTACGTATTTAAATGATGATCAGGCTGCTGTAAAATGTAATCTCCATCCACATCCAGACACAATTATCCTCTATTCTGTCTCTATTTGCTCTGCTCTTGTCTGGGAAGACGTAGCTGATGGTGCGCGCGGCGCGCCTAACTAGCGGCTGATGCACATTTTACGCATTTGGAGAGGTGGGCTGGATGCTTTGCTTTTACTGAAAGATGGTCCACTTAACGCACAGTTGTAGACTACATATTAATGACAAATGAATGAAAATTAAATTGTGAGTTTTTACTTCACATTTTATAAATAAAAATGACGGGGAAAACATTTATGACATCTTTTTAAACTAAATTTTCTAGCGCGACCCGCCTGCTTCTCTTAAGTCACTGCTTATTAAGGACCGTCCAAAATTACCGTGGGAAATGGGTAATAATGGCTCTTTGATGGGAACAGGTTGCCGACCCCTGGTATAAGATCTGAGCTGGTAAAACAAAAATCCTTATCAGCAGGCTTTTTTGAAAGTGGGGGGACACAGTTGCCAATCACAAATTTTGATCCCGGCGTCCCCGGTTAAAATGACGCCTATGGTCTGGCCCCAAAACAAGTTCTTATCTGAATCTGGTGCCCTTGAGCCTGTGAGGCTGAAGCGAATACCCCACTCAGAAGAAATGTGGAATGCTGCCGTTGCCATGGCAACTCTGTCTCCTTCTCCCATTCTCATCGTTGAAGGTCGTTGAATCGGTCCAGGAGTCATTGTGCTTTCTAAGCCAATTACCTCCCTCCCCTGTTCAAACGGAGGTGACGAGCGCTGCTTATCGCGCTGCTTATCGCGGCTGCATGCACTGATGACGAGCGCTGCTTATCGCGCTGCTTATTGCGGCTGCATGCACTGATGTGTGGAGAGTCCCAAACCCTACCTCCCCACCTAGTGGACACTTATGTTGTGTAATGTCTGAAGTCTGTTGCATTTCTGTCTGAGGTGTTGTTTGCAGAGCAAAGCTGCCCTCCCTGTGGAGGGTAACTCTGAAGTGCCTTTTTTTTCCTCCACCTGACCCAATCCTCATATAAACCCTCTGATCTCTATTAAGGTAGCGCGACTCGGGTTGCGAATGACCACAGTCACCAATTCTTGTCATGTGTCTATGTATGCATGTCTAATCTCAGAATTGTGTGTACTGAAACTCTAATTTTCCTCTGGGATTAATAAAGTATCTTTGAATTGAACTGAATTTGGGCGGGTAGATGGATGTAGGGTATTAGAAACTTCTTCAGATGAGAAGTGAAACATTAAAAATTCACCTACCTTCAGTTAAAATATTAAACAAAAACTCTGGATTGCTAAATCAGAAAAAGTCCAAAGAAACTGTAGTGACTATCAAGCCCCACTTTTAGTCACCCTTGGGTGCGGGTGGAGGCAATGACTCGCTTCAACAAGGCAGAAAGCGGGTTTGGGTTTATCGTCCCATTTATTGAATATGTTGACGATCACAGTTATGCAGGGTCCAGAATGGCTATTTCTTGTCCAGGTTTATGTAAATGATGAAAATTATAACGGCAAATTAGATGTGGCATATGAAACCAAACGAAGCGGTAAAAACTGTGTGACCTCCCGTCACCCACAAAACGTTAGTGCACTGCCACCTCAACGCCTTTATAGGCTCTGCAGTGCCACCAGTGGTTAAAGGAAATACAAACCATGGTGCAATAAACTGAAATGTACATAAAACATTATCAAAATAAACTTAGACCATAATATAATCTAAACCAAAACAATATTGGCTCCTACAGAAACTTTACCATCAGTTCTGCTTTGTATCTGATTGAAGGGAACAAAGGAGGAAGAGGAGGTGGAATGAAGACTTGACATGTGGGTGCTGACCATCTGGTCCCTCTGCTCATTGGAAATCCTGCAGAAACACACCAGCAGTGATAGATCCTGTGTGAAAGCCATGTGAATGTGTGTGTTTGTGTGTGTACGTGTCTGCATGTGTGTGTGTGTGTGTGTGTGTGTGTGTGTGTGTGTGTGTGTGTGTGTGTGTGTGTGTGAACTTATGTGTTTGTGTGTGTGTTTGTGTGTGTGTGTGTGTGTGTGTGTGTGTGTGTGTGTGTGTGTGTGTGTGTGTGTGTGTGTGTGTGTACGTGTCTGCATGTGTGTGTGCGTGTGTGTGTGTGTGTGTGTGTGTGTGTGTGTACTTTCTTTTTGAACTCACTGGATGTTACAGAACAAACTGTCGGTTGAAGGCCACTGAGCAAGGCAGTCCATCCCAGAACCAGCAGTCTCAGCATGTCTCCTCCACCTGCAGAACCCAAACCAAGAAAACTAATCAAGCATCTTGTGATTTGTGAGCTTTGGGGATAAATGCTGCTCAACAGCAGACGATTAACAGTGTTGTATTGCTGAAACCTCTGATTAAAGCTAGACTGGTAATGGTAAAGGGCCTGTATTTATGTAGCACCTGCTAGAGTCCCAGATGATTCTTATTGTGCTCAATAAATGATTTCATAACTTTACAAGTTATTTACAATCATATTCTAAAGTGATTTAACAATGCCTTGACTGCTTCACAGTAATTAATGAATCCTCATTAATGTTTATTATTTCATGACTTATTTCAGATCTTATATACACCAAATTAGTCTACTTGACGATTTTAATAATGATTTATTATCAGTATGTTCACATATTAATATTATTATATTAATGAAAGACTGTTTGACATATTTACTTCCTATTAAAAGAGATAGGCCTGCTCTAAGTGTGTGAGGAAGGAGTGATGTCTGAGGTTCTTGGTAATGCCCATTTACACTTTTTAGAGTCTGATTTGTCTAATTCCATAAACAACAATTATTAAAAGAGATAGCATTTGCTCTAAAATTCAGTGCCAGCAAGCTGTACGAGTTCGGCCAAACTGGGTCAGTAAGCAGCAAAACTCCATCAGAAGAACAATTCTTCCGATGTTAAATGTCTCACCAGCAGACCTGGAGGTTACCTCTGACCAGCTGATGTAGATTCAGAGGAATACGGCCTTTGACCTCGAGAAGTCAGACTTGCTTGCAGAGAACTACTAACTAACTAACTAAAACTTTATTTAAATAGCGCCTTCACATGGCCCAAGGACCAAACAAAGCGCTGCACAGCAGAAAAAAACATGAAAAAAACCAACATATAAAACCATTTAAAAACCAACAAAAACATGTAGATAAAATCTAGGCGGGGCAGCAAAAAGTGCAAAGCCATCCTTTAACGGGACTCTTCTTGAATAAAAGCTAAAGAATAAAAGTGTGTTTTCAGCTGGCTCTTAAACTTCCCGAGTGTGGTGGCCTGTTTAACACATGCAGGTAGCTCATTCCAGAGCCTCGGCCCCAGCACCGAGAAAGCACGACCCCCTCGAGATTGTAGTCTGTGTTTACGAACGACCAGCAGTCCTTGTTGTGCTGACCGAAGGTTCCTTGCGGGAACATAAGGATGGATCAGATCCGCCAGATAACATGGAGCCAACTCATTTAAACATTTAAAAACAAACACCAGAACTTTAAACGAAATTCTAAAAGAGACTGGAAGACAGTGTAGGGATGTCAAGACAGGCGTGATGCATTCAGATCTCCTGGTACCAGTCAGTAACCTGGCTGCTGCATTTTGGACCTTCTGTAGTTTCACAGGATTGCTGAGAAGCCTCATCACTCGGGACCATACTTGCACCTGGCGTCGGATGGTTTTAGTAATTTGATCATTTGTTAATCCTAAGTAAAAATTTAGCCGGATTTATTTTACAACCCAGGCATCACAATTTTCTAAGACACTAAATCAGGTTTTAACATAACAACTAAACTCACATTCCACCCCTGCTCATTCAGTGTCTCAGCTGACATCACCTTAACTCGTCATTTATAATCATTTATTCTGCATCATTATTATTAGTAGAAATTTAGTAATAAATAGATTTTTATAAGCTGTATTTTTGTCTCTGTGTCCAATTATTATAAAGTGTTGGTTTCCTGGCATTCCCAAATGGCCTATTTTCATCATCAATCGAATATTAAAGGTTCAACAATATTGATATTCCATATTTTTATGGATTATTAGATTTTATTGAATACCTTTATATTCTGCTGCCAATTTATTAAAAGTAACCACTTACATAAAGTTACACAGAGGTGAGCCTGCCGTACACAGACAGAGATTTATGTCTTTCAACACAAGTCTGGCCTGGAATTGTGTTTTTCTGTGTTTGGAAAACCTGCAGTGATTTTCTGGGAATGCTGAACATCTTTAGGGCACGTTAGTGAAAATCACCAGCACCATTGTGTGTGCTCAGAAGTCGAACACACTGCTCTGACCTGAACATGCACACCTGTTGCCTAGAAAGCATTCATGCTAATTATGAAGAGGAGTAGCATTGTCTGTGGGACTCGTGTCAGGCAGCAGCTCCTGCTGCGTCAAAAGACTGTAGAAGGGATTGAAACTTTCTTTGATTTGCAATAGAATAGAAAAGAGTCAATGAAATGGTGCACTTGTGCACAGTTGGCAGATGCACATTAGTGTACCACTCACTCTGTAGTACGTCAAGCTGCTGTACCTCTCCACCAGAGAACATGCCTGCACTGCAAACAGCTACAAAACCTACTCTGAGTACATTAAGCCTAACATCTGAGCGACTTCAGCGATGAACTTAGACGATCATTTAAGATCGTATTCATCATTTGAACCAATTATAAGTTCAATCCAAAATAATAAATAACCTTCATTAGTAACAAAGCATCAGTCAAGCTGATTGAAACCTCTTCTGTAGGACAGTAAAAGTGTCTTCTTCAATCATAAATGGCCGTTTTAACAAATACCTAACAAATCTGGTTTTGTTTGGTTTAAAATGGTTTTTAGATGCGGTGTGTCTTACCTTCAGCTGATTCCTCTGGAAGCTCTCGTTCTGCAGAGCTGGAGCACAATCTGCAAGGCTTGCACACCGAGTCCGACTCATCCTAATGAAGTGTGGAAATGCAGCAGAGCCACTCAGCAGAAATAATCAGATAAATGACCCAAACCCTGAGCCAAAGAGGAGCTAGCTCATCAGATCATAGCATTTTGCAGCGCTATTGCGATGGACTGGCCGTCTGCCCAGGGTGTACCCTGCCTGTTTGCCCGTTGACCACTGTTGATAGACACCAGCCCCCCACGATGGATGGATATTTGTACCGTATTGACCCTATTATAAGACGACCCCGCATTTTAAAATTATTTTTAATGAAAAAAACCTCGTCTTATATTCAGGTCAATATGGTATATAAAAGCCTGCACTGTAAAAAAAAACATGTTGTTTTTACAGGAAATCCCTGGCAGCAGTGAATACCAGAGTTTTCCTGTAGATTTTACAGCTGCACAGTAAACACCTTTACTGAAGAACTGTAAATGAATACACAGTGACTGAAATCACACTAAATATCTGTTAAATCTACAAAAAGTATTTGTTAATTTTGCATATCAATTGTGTTTATAAATAAACCCTTTCTTGTATCAAAACTTATTTAGTCAGGTGACACTGCAGCCAGTCTTTTGTGCATCATGGTATGAGGTAGGACGTAGCACCTAATGACTTAGGCTGGTTGTTGGTATTTGTCCCAGCCTGGATTTCAACCCGGGTCCTCTGCATGTAAGTCAGGTGCTTTACCAGTTGAGCTATCCATTAGACATTTATCAGAGTAGTCATTTGATATTCGTCCCGACTCCCTCGTGATCCCAGCAGCACATGATAACTTCGTTTCATGATGCAATTATAAATAACGTTTTTTAACCGAAAATATTTCTGTAATCAAAATTGGCATAATTTAATCAATTGTGTACAAGCTTAAACCTGTAAAGTGACTTTCAGATCTCCGTATTTTCTAAAAGAACTGGCAAAAATGTAGTTTTTACAATATTTTTGTCGTGATGAGGAAGGACTCAAATGAGTGAACTCAGACCAAAGACTCGGAAGAAAGGAAATGAGTTTAATTCAGGGGAGATGAAGTAAAGGCGCTCCATGGAGGGAGGGGAAATAAAACAACTAGAGGTGCACCGGTGAGAGGTTCAGTCCTATTAGGAGGTTTAGAGGTCTTCCTTGTTGGGTTTGGTAGCAAGGGGGTAATCATCCAGCAGCCAGGGTGCAGATTTTCCATTTCCACATCACACAGGGTGTTTCGACCAGGCCAGTCATATACCTTGAGACTTATCAGCTTGTAAAAGTTTGTAATTAGCATGATTACCAGAAATTGCACGTTGCATATGTGACGTCACCACATAATCTCCTCTCTCCTAACGTATCTGCTGCTTACCACAAGGGCAGATTTATGGTGGTTCTCTCCTCCTGTGGGAAGTTTACTGAAATTTCAGCCCTTTTCCCAAAGTTTTCTCCGTGTCTGGTTCAATCACGTCACTTTCGTGAAACTCATTTGTAGTCCTGGACTTATTTTCACACAAAACCTAAAATAGCGTTCCCCCTGTTCGAAAGTAAGGAATGTGTGTTAACTTAGAAAATGTGGGCGCAATTTTAATTACTCGTCAACTTGTTTCTCCAACATTAAGATTGCTGCACAAAAAAAAGACTGCTGCTCGCGTGGGCCCCCTTGTGGCTGTGGGCCCCTGGGCCTGTGCCCAGTTTGCCCATATTATAATCCAGCCTTGAGGGTAGTCACAGTGCTGTTTGGTATCAGGGTGTGTATCACACTGGACATGCACCACAGAATGGGTTTGACACACGGGAGGCGACAAACGACCGCAATCAGCGAAATTTGTCGCTGTCGTTTTTATTACCTGACACACGGGAGGCGATCCGCGGCAGCGGCCAGCGGCAAAGCCGTCTACGTGTTCTGTTCCATGGTGAAATCGAAACTTCCGTTGTTTTGTTTGGCTGTGTCAGGCTGGAGGGACTTAAGGTTATTTAAGCGGTTCAGAGTTAAAAAAAGTGGTAGATATGATGTTTCACAAGGTGCTGCTAGAGTTGTGTGAAATCTTACTTCTGAATTTACTATAAAACATAATAATAATCAACTTCTCCTTCATGTTTGCTCGGAGGTGTACGGAGCATCTTGTCCGCTCATTGGTCAGTGAATGAAACCTCCGTTGATTGGTCCTCGTCCGAGCGACAGCGATTAAAAGTTGAAAATATTTCAGCTTTCTGGGATCGCGTCGCTGGGTCGCCTGTGCACGACACGTGCACGAGCGCAAAACTGTCGCTAAATGCTTGCTTTAGTATGAGGATTGCTGTAAAGACTCTGACACTAGTCAGTGACTCGATGCAACCTGCTGGGTTCCTTATATAGGAAACTTTTTACTAATTTGCTTAATGAACTGACCTGTATTGGAACGTTTACTGTGTGAAGTGACTTGAGACGACTCTGATCGTGATTTGGCGCTTTATAAATAAACTTGAAATGAATTGAATTAGATTGAATTGAAGGCTGCGCAGTGGTTAGAGCTGTTGCCTTGTAGCAAGAAGGTCCTGGGTTCGCTTCCCGGCCTGGGATCTTTCTGCATGGAGTTTGCATGTTCTCCCTGTGCATGCGTGGATTCTCTCCGGGTACTCCAGCTTCCTCCCACAGTCCAAAAACATGACTGTTAGGTTAATTGGGCTGTCTAAATTGTCCTTAGGGGTGTGTGTGTGTGTGTGTGTGTGCATGGTTGTTTGTCCTGTCCAGGGTGTGATTGCCCGTTGACTGCTGGAGATAGGCACCAGCCCCCCCCCCCCCCCCCCACAGCGACCCTGCGTGGACAAAGCGGGTTCAGAAAATGGATGGATGGATAGATTGAATTGAATTGAATGACAAACTGAAGAGGAGAATGGTAAAACTAATGGTAACCAAGGAAACCTAAAAGATTTGGTTAGGGTTCATCTACAGGTGCTGGTTACAAAATCAGGACAAAGTTGACTTTTGATTTTCATTCTAAAAGTGAAACTTGCAGAGGAGACAGTTTGTGAAGTTTGGAGAATGTTCATCTTCATTGTTGGACATTGTGGAGTACCACAGGGGTCTGTGCTGGGTCCCAAATTATTTTTGTTATATAATAATGATTTGAGTAATGTAACAAATACACTGACATTTGTTTTGTTTGCCGATGATACCACTATTTTCTGTGTAGGACATATATAGCGAAAACAAAATGTATGCTAGTTGGTATGGCTAATAAAACTGATGTTAAGCTGCAAATAGATGGATGTGGAATTGAGCAAGTAACAGAAAATAAGTTCCTTGGAATAATAATTAATTAAGTTGGAAACCACAAATTTTACCTGTACATAATAAGGTTGCGAGAAGCATCTACATTATGAATAAAGCTCGACAGTATTTGGATTATAGATCGCTCCATGTTCTTTATTATTCATTGATTTATCCCTCTTATTTACTGTATGGAGGTATGGGGTAACACTTATAAAACATCTATTGTACCTTTGTCTATCATACAAAAAAGAGCCTTGAGAGTCATTCACGTTCGATTTAGAGAACACACTAATCTGTTATTTATATATTGAAAAACACAAAAATGTAAAGATTTAATTCAACTATATACAGCGACGTTCATCTATAAAGTGCATAGGAAATTATAACCAAATAAATTATTAATGCTATTTATAAAACAAGATAATGTATATAATTTCAAATACAAACTTAACTTTAGGCATACATGTTTTAGAACAACATTAAAATCATTTTGTATTTCTGTTACGGGCGTAAAAGTTTGGAATAAGCTAAGTGGGGATCTAAAGCAAAGTCTCTTTGGGATTATATAAGCTACCACAGCTTCTTTCCCTTCCAGTTGAACATGTTCTATATATATATATATATATATATATATATATATATATATATATATATATATATATATATATATATATATATAGAACGGGGATACTATGGTCCTTTAACCAGGTAGTGGTAGCTTTGGTACTGTGTGCAGGTGCCAAATCCTGTTGGGGGAAAAAAAATCTGCATCTCCTTCAAGTTGTTCAGCAGCAGCAAGCATGAAGTGCTCTAAAACAGGCTGTGTTGACCGTGGACCTCAGAAAAAACAATGGTCCAACACCCGCATGACAAACAATCACTGACTGGAAACTTTACACTGGACCTCAAGCAACATGGATTCTGTGCCTCTCCTCTCTTCCTCTAAACTCTGGGACATTGATTTGATTTCCAAAGGAAATGGAATACTTAGTTTCATCAGAGAAGATAACTTTGGAACACTGAGCAGCAGTCTAGTCCTTTTTGTCTTTAGCCCAAGTAAGATGCTTCAGATGCTGTCTCTTGTTCAAGAGTGGCCCGACACCAGGAACCCAGCTGAAACCTGTCCTGCACACATCTGCATGGTGGTTCTTGAAGCTCTGACTCTAGCTGCAGTCCACTCTTTGTGAATCTCCCCACATTGTTGAATGGGTTTAGTTTCACAGTCCTCTCCAGGGTGTGGTTAGCCTGACTGCTTGTACACTTTTTCCTACCACATCCTATCCTTCCCTTCACCTCTCTACTTATGTGCTTGAACACAGAACACTGAACAGCAGGGCTGCAACAACAAACCAATAAAATCGATAAAAATGGAAGAAATGCATCGGCAACACTGTTCATCGACTTGTGTTGTGCAACTTTGTTTCGTGTCATACACAAGTTTCACTTTTTGAATGGAATTACTGAAATGAATCAACTTTGTCCTGATATTCTCATTTTAAAACCAGCATTTGTGCACTACCCATCCATTAGAGACAAAGTGGACTTCATGGACCAAATAGAACACTGCTGGATCCTAAACCCAGACAGGACTTGCTGACGAAACACTAACCTGTGAAGAGAATGGCCTTAGGACCGATGAGACTAAACTCTCCTACCAAAATATCTCCTACCATCTTTATGCAGACGACATCCAACTGTACATCTCCTTTAAGCCCCATGAGATGTCTAAGCTGCAGCTGTTACACACCTGCTTAGACTATCAGAACCTGGACGGCTGGGAGCTTTCTTCAGCTGAATGAAGATAAGACTGAGATCATCATCTGTGCCCCAGACAAGCTGGTTCCCAAAGTCAGACTCTCTTGGTCAGCTTGCTTCTCACGCCAAACCTTCTGTCAGGAATCTTGGCATGACCTTTGACCCAGCTCTAACCCTGGGTTCTCATGTCAGTTCTCTTGTTCACTCTTCCTTCTTCCATCTCAGGAACATTGCTAAGCTGAGTCCCATTCTGTCCCGCTCTGAACTTGAGACAGTTATCCACAACTTCATGTCCTCATGCTTAGACTACTGCAACTCTCTTTTCACGTATCTGAGCAGAACCTCCCTGAACCGTCTACAGGTGGTTCAGAATGCCTGTGCTCGGCTTCTGACCAAGTCCTCCAAACACACCCACATCACCCCGCTTCTCCTCCAGCTTCACTGGCTGCCAGTCAACTTCAGGGTTCATTTCAAGATCCTGGTTCTGGTCTATAGGGCCTTACATGGACACGCACCATCTAATGGGCCATTCCCATCTGTACCAGGTCGGCCCGGGCCGGGTAGCGTAGGTTGTTTACATATCTGGGTGGCCTGGTATTTTTCCGGGCCAACCAAGGCTCATTCTCAGCCCTCTTCTCGAGGGGGTCTGCTTCAGGCCGACCAGGGCCAACACATCCACTGCTGACAGCAAATTCACACCTTCCATTAGAGCAAGCCTCTGATTGGTGGGTAGAATCAGCCCACATGGGCTTAAGGCAAGGATGTGTGGAATCAACCAGGCCAGGCTGGGGTCGAATGGGGCTACCCGGCCCGGGCCGACCCGGTACAGATGGGAATGGCCCATTACATTGGTGATCTTCTTAGTCCCTACACCCCCAGCAGGTCCCTGAGGTCCAGTGATCAAAGCCTACTGGTTGTGCAGCACCAGGCTAAAGACCAAAGGTGACAGATCATTTGCTGTTGTGGCCCCCAGACTCTGGAACTCTCTTCCCCTGAGCCTGAGATCAGTGGACTCAGTGGTCTCCTTTAAAAAGCAGCTGAAGACTCACTTGTTCATGCTGGCTTCTTCACCTCTCTCTTTATTCTGCTCTCCCCACCTATTCCACCTTACTCAGGATCCACTGATTTCCCTCTTTCCTATTCACTCTCTCTCTTTCTTAACATTTTATTCACAATTGCCTATTTTGCTAATTTTAAATATGTTTTTAAACACTTTCTAAATTATTTTTAAAATTTTTACATTTTTTGCTTTTGTGAAGCGCCTCTTGATTTTTATCTTGAGAGGCGCTATAGAAATGATACTTTCTTCTTCAACTGTAGATTTTTGGTCACATCAGCTCTAAGGACACTGGATTTACTGTGGTACATGGGAGGTCTGGTTCCTTTCTGGACCTCCTTTGCTGCATCTGGACCAGAGTCCTGAATCTGTCCGTAGTCCAATAAACTCAAGACCATCTGGAGCCAGAAGTGCTGCTCAGTCAGAAAACTGGTCCGAGTCTCAGGTCCTGGGTCCTCCGGCAGGATAAAGAACCGCAACTCACCAAGAACAGATCCGAACCAAACACCGAGCCCTGACCCAGATCCTGTTGAAACCCGTCAGACCTGAGACAGCTGGAGCCGTTGACTCAGGAGCGGACCAGGACGAGGACACCCCGACGTCTGCTTTCTACGGAAAAACTAAAACGATGGCCATGATTTAAAATCTAGATGGATTTTTTTATTGAAGTATGTATAACAAATAAAACATGCAGCACAGACCAGAATGCAGTGCTGTAGCGCTCGTGTACCACCGTTCTAAAATATAAAGCAAATCAGACATGAAGGTAAAAAATATACAACGGCCCACTGGGGGTGGGGGGTATCGACAGAAGGTGTGTATGGGCCGTCACGCAGCCTGCAGATGGAAGCAGGTCATTAAAACTCACTGTTTAAAATCCTCCAAGCATGGTGAAACTGCTCAAAGGTTTCTTCCCAACAGGTCAAGCTAAAAAATGGCTGCAAATATTCATTAAAAACGGAGAGAAGCATCCCAAAGTCGGAGCTAGACCTGTAAAACCTCCTGTCCACACAGATGAAACTAAACTCAAGTTGTCTGTGTCCCAGTGTTTCTGTCTGCTGAGCTCCTCAGTGTGCACCATCGCTGTGGTCCAGACGCGTTTGCAGTTCCACCACCACGCTCCTCATCATGCCCCCCAGCTGCTCGTGCATCTCTACGAGCTGCTGCGGCGTGCAGCAACTAAGTTCGAGCGGCGTCATCCTGCAGGTCAGAGCCTCCACGGCCGATACCAGCCTGTCAGGGTGCACGGCTTCCTCTGGTCTCTGGCCCCCCGCTGGCCCGTCAGGAGCTGCAGTGGCATCCTCGTCTGCGCTCGACTTGTCCGTGACCTCTGTGGCTGCAGAGACACAAGAGGAAGTCATCATCGTGGGCAGTTTCTTCATAAAGCACCAAATCACATCAAGAGTCGTCTCAAGGCACTTTACCAGGGCAGAGTTCAGTTTATGACTCCAAGTAGGAAACGTTTCCCATATAAGGAACCTAGCAGGTTGCATCGAGTCACTGACTCGTGTTAAGAGTCTTTACAGCAATCCTCATACTAAGCAAGCATTTAGCGACAGTGGAGAGGAAAACTCCCTTTTAACAGGAAGAAACCTCCAGAAAGTAAACCACTTCCTGCTCACAAACCTACTATGAGGAACTTATTGAGTCTACAGACCTCCCGTCTCTCCCGAGGCCTCCTCCACCTCATTCTGGTTCTCAGGAGCACTCGTCTCCTCTAGCTCAGATGTCATCATCTCCATTTCGTCAAAACTCTTCAGCTCGTCTCCTCCTCGCCCTTTCCGCTGCAGGAGCACATCTCAGAGGTTAGACACCCGTCCATGAGCTGTGTGACCACGAGCATCGGGGGCGCTGCACCTTACCTGCTGCTCGTAAATCTTCAGGGCCTTTTTGACGTTGGAAATCTTTGGGGACCGAATGGGCAGAGTCTTGATGTCGGTGGGAGTGAGAGCGCTGAGGTCACCCACCGTTTTGATGTTTCTGGAGCGAACGAGCTGCCCGAAGCCGCGAGACCTGCAGGGTGAGCCAAAGACACGGCGCTGATGAAGACAACAGAGCCAACGCGTGGTCCCTGTGCGCACGGTGCTGTTCTCACCACATGGTGGACGATAAGTGGGGCAGGACGGCTTCCACGGGGGCCGAGCAGCCCACCAGCGCAGGGTAGATGCAGTCACTGGGGACGGCTCGAGGCTCCTGGCTCAGCTCAGAGATCTGGGAGGAACAAAGCCTGCCGTTAATGTTTGACTTTATTATTCTAATTTATCCTTTCAGGGGCTAAATGTTTCAGAACCATCAGTGTTCACCCAACCATGGCGCTCACGATGCAACTTTACAGACGCAGGGCACAGGAAGAGAGCGGTGGTGCACTCTGTCCCGCTCACATGTTAGAACGTTGTGTCTCGTACGATGTAGATGCAATCAGAGTGTGTGTGTGTGTGTGTGTGGGTGGGTGTGTGTGTTCAGAGCCAGCGGGCAAAATACTTTCACAAAAATAATACAAATAGAAGAAGAAAATATAATTTCTGTAGCGCCTCTCAAGATAAAAATCACGAGGCGCTTCACAAAACAAAAAATGTAAAAATATAAAAAGAATTTAGAAAATGATTAAAAATATATTAAAATGAGCAAAAATAGGCAATTGTGATTAAAAAAATGTTAAGAGAGAGAGTGAACAGGAAAGAGGGAAATCAATGGATCCTGAGGAAGGTGGAATAGGTGGGGAGAGCAGAATAAAGAGAGAGTGGTGAAGAAGGTCATACAAAAGCCAGCTTGAACAAGTGAGTCTTCAGCTGCTTTTTAAAGGAGACCACTGAGTCCACTGATCTCAGGCTCAGGGGGAGAGAGGTCCAGAGTCTGGGGGCCACAGCAGCAGATGATCTGTCACCTTTGACCTTTAGCCTGGTGCTGCACAACCAGTAGGCTTTGATCACTGGACCTCAGGGACCTGCTGGGGGTGTAGGGACTAAGAAGATCACCAATGTAAGATGGTGCTTGTCCATGTAAGGCCCTATAGACCAGAACCAGGATCTTGAAATGAACCCTGAAGTTGACTGGCAGCCAGTGAAGCTGGAGGAGAAGCGGGGTGATGTGGCAGTGCACAATAAAATATGTTGAGTTGATTAACTAAAGAGGCCCAGAACCTCCACAAACAGGAGAAATGAACACTTCCTGTCTCACATCAAAGTTACCCGTTAAAAACACCTGATCTGGAAATCACATCCAAAGCTTCCTCCAGGTGGAGCTCTGAGGAAGCGCTGCTCCTCCTCCCACCAAAACGTGGTGGTTTGGATACCTGATCAGGATTCCTCCCAGTACTCTTACTGGGAGGAGATCCCGAGCCAGACCCAGAACCTGCTGGCCTTATTGGCCTGAGAAGGCCTTGGGATCTCCAGGAGGAGCTAGACTGATGGGTCTGAGCTTCTCTCCACTATGAATAAAACACAAACATGGAACCTGGGTACCACCAACTGGACCATGCCCGTTGTGTCGGGTCAGTTTATTGGTCCAGACTCCAACCAGAAAGGATGTGACCCAGCAACCTGCTGAAGGTGGTTCTCAGCACCACCTGGAGTCTTCTGCTCCAGAGTTAAGCTCAGATGGTTCTACATCACTAGATAACGTACCAGAGACTTCTTGGAGCTCCTGTAGCCGGGGCTGTGCAGAGTTCGTGGGCTCAGGACCACCACGCCCTTCGTTGGAGTGGTGATTTGCTGGAAAAGGCAGAAATCTGTTGAACGTGTTTGTTTGACTGGGAGTGCAGAGCACAGCGGGCTGCACGCACTACCTTCAGCTGTGGTATGCCGCTGACTCTGGACCTTCTGGGGGAGCTGGTTCTGACTGCAGGGCTGCGCCGATCGATGTCATCAGCCGTCTCCTGCTGCTGGATGGGATTAGCGAAGGAGACCCGTCTGGACTGCTGAGGAAAACCAGAGATTAGAAGTGAAACCAACAGAAGATCCACGGTCCTGTACAGCTGGAGTTGTGTTGCACCTTAACGAGAGGGGAGGTCACCTCCTCCACCAAAGACCTCCTCTGGCCCTTTTTCAGAATACTGGTAGAGGGGGAAGCTGATGGAGACCACGTCACTCTGCCTTGTCCATTGCTGGGACTCGAGTCTGCTCCGGTTTCCTGGTCCTTCTGTTTGGATGGAGAGTTCTTGATGCCTCTGACACCTCCTTCTGAGGAGCCTGAGGTGTCAGAATCTAACCGTCCTGTCTCCGCTCCACTGTCTCGGTCCTCCTCAGTGTGGGCATCTGAAGTATGCTCCGAGGACTGCTCCTCCTGGCCCTGCGTTTGGTCATCTTGAACTGGTTCCACCCCTGCAGGTTTGTGGTGCACCGACTCCTCCATCAGATTCTCTGAAGTCACCTCAGACAGGTCTGCTGGCGTCTCATCAGGAGGGACAGCGTCCTCATGTTCCCGCATGTCCACTTCCTGAGAGGGAGCACCAACATCATCCCCTGCAGACGTGCTGCTCTGTTTCAGGTCTTCAGTTTCAGGTTCCTTCTGAGCCGTCTCCTCCTCCATCAGCTCTTCTACGTTCTCCTCAGTCTGCTGTGATTCGCGTAAATCTGGAGTTTGTAATTCTTCTACTTTAGCTTCTGAACTCAGAGAAACGCAGACCTGTTCCAAAGCAGCTTCTTCCTCCTTCAACTCAGGTGTAGGAGGATTCTGCAGAGACGCTCTGGGCTTTCTGGACTTCTTTAGAAGAACAGGCGAGTTCTCCTGGAGCGGGGAGGACTCTGAACTGGCCTCTGGTGCAGGTAAAGACCTCTTTTTTGAATACCTAGCCCTGCTTTGGGAAGACTCGGACTCAGAAGACTGTGACGACTGACGTCTGCTGGCGACGAAGCCAGGACTGAACTCTAACATCTTCCTTCTTCTGGTCTTTCCTTTGGCATGACTGGTGGGTGTGGAGCTCTGCCAACTCCTCAGTTGTCTCACTGAGACGTCGCTGTCCCCTTTGTTCCCAGAGTCTGCTGCTTCAGAGGACTTTACCCGTCTGGATCTTCGTTTGGACTGACCACTGAGAGACGAAGGTGTGACCTGAGAGTCGTCTTGACTCATGACCTGAGAGTCGTCTTGACTCATGACCTGAGAGTCCTCTTGACTCATGACCTGAGAGTCCTCTTGACTCAGGTCTTCTCCTACAGAATCTTCCGTCTGGGGTTCATCTTTAATCATCTCCTCACTTACTGACGTGTTTGGTGTTCGGTCGAGGGACTGATCAGTGGCGGTGTCTTCCTGTGCACCGGACTCTGTGGCGGTCCTCTCTACCAGTTGGATCTTCATGTCCGTCTCTGGACCTCCATCCTGTTTGTTACTAAACTCTACAGAGTCCTCTACAACAGCCTGGCCGGACCCACCTCTGACCTTCTTAACCTCCGTCTCCTTTGGTGACTTGCTCGGCCGGCCACGTCTTTTTCGGCCTTCAAATCTAGAGAGTGTTTCTGATTGGACGTCACTCTGATTGGACTCTAAGCTCCTCTTGTGTTCAGGATAATCCAGGAAGTCTGCGGAGTTACTGTAGAGTCGGATCTTCTTTCGAGGTCTACCCAGAGAGCTGGGCTGGCTCAGTTCTCCGGAGGTTCTGAGAGTCCGTGATCGCAGCCGGTCTCTGGGGCTGTTCTCCTCGGCAACCTGTCTACTCCTGGTATTTGGTCCCCTGGGTGATATTTTAGGAGATTCCTTTTTCAGATCTTCTCCAGACTCTTTGGGTTTGACCTTTGCCTCTCGTTCCACCGGATCTTCTCCAGGGAGCTGCGGTCTGACTCTGTGGCGTCCGGATCTCCTCGGCTCCTCTGAAGGTGAGTGAGAAGCCTCTGGTGAGGGTGTGTGCTCCTGGATGGAGGGTTCGGGTTCTTCCATCGGAGTTGTGCCATCCTGACCTTCAGCCTGTGTGTCAGGGATAACATCCTCATCCTCAGCGGAGTCTCTTTGCAGTCTCACAGGCTCACTCTCTGTCCTGGAGTCTTTAGGCCTCTGAGGAGACTCGCCCAGCAGGACCTGAGGACTAGACTCTATATGAGCCGAGTCCTGGGGGGCCTCACTGGCCAGCGTGTTGGTGGTGCTGGAGTGGTCCGGGCTGCTAGAGGTCTTAACTAGAGGACCGGTGAAGGAGGACACACTGCTGGGGCTGGCAGGTTTCCCCTCGCCATACTTCTCCAGAGTGATGAACGACTGCCGCCGACTGCTGGACTTCTGAGGAGTCCCTGAAACCAAATCTGAAGAAGCGGATGTGTTTGGACTCGCTTTATCGTCTGCGTCGCCATCGTCCACCCCCCCGCCACCTCCTGGCGTGTGTGAGGAGTCTGGGATGATGTCCTCCTGCAGCTGGATCTCCATCGCTCCACCAGTCGTAGGGCTTGCATCGTCTTGGGTCTCCTTTGTTAGAGCGTCATTCATCTGTTGGTCTTTGTGAGGAACCTGAGGAGACCAAGGTGAGACCTGTCAGCTGATGTGGCGGTAAAACACAGAACATCCGTGTCTCTACAGCAGGTGTGCGCCGTTACCTCCTCTTTAGCAGTGCTGCTCTCCGGTTCAGCCACAACACTGTTGTCCCTGTAAGAGCGTCAGAGGTGAAACGAAAGCTTTTCACTCACAACGGAGGAATTTACCGAGATCTCCGTCTGAACTCACGAGTCCTCCTGGCTCTGGGTGTACCGAGTAAAGACGCTCGTGTCCTGAGACGCATCCAGGTTGTTGTACATGGCAGGAATGTCCACCCTGTCGCACAAGTCAGAACAATAAAGGTGAGTGCGTGCGTGTGCGTGTGTGTGTGCGTGCGTGAGTGTGTGTTTAATCTGACCTTTTGGTCCTCTTCATCTCTTTCTGGTGCTCCGTCAGCACCCGCTCTTTGGTCTCAGGGGGAATGAAGACAAAATCGACTGAATCTTCTTCTTCCAGGAGCGACGGTCTGTGTGGAGGTTTGGGAGAACCAAAGTCCAGTTTAGTCTGCAGAGAAGAGAGACACCACGAGCTGTCAGATTCCCAGATCAGCGTGCCAACACATCCGGGAACAAGCGGGATCCCCCCAGGAGTCCCGGCATCTCGCTACAGCGATCCCAATACCAGCACCGTTTCCACGCCGGCGCTTCACCAAACTTCACACAAGGCAACTGCTGTTGGGTTACGTGCAACCTGAGCCCCCCCCGAGGCGAGTTTAAACGTACAGAAACGGATTTGGACGTTCTGGTGGAGATCTGGCTCTCTTGCTCTGCAGCCTTGCCCAGAAGAGAATCTCTTTTTCTCGTGGAAGAAATGGGCACCCCGCTGAGTTTGGTCTCCATCTGAGAGTTTTCACTCTGAAAAAGGACCCAGGAATACAATTCAGACTCAAACTGGAGTCTAAACATGAAGGTAAGGGAAGCACCTTTAAAGAAACTCACCGAGTAAGATCCACTGAGCTCCTCTGGAACGCCAACGGCCTCAAAGCCAGGGAGGATGATGGGAGTCTTCTGCTTCACCTGGCTCAGGACCGGCCTGTGTGACAGGAACACCATGACTCTTTCTGCAGCTGTAAACTCATCTACATCACATCTGGCAGGACCAGAACGCAGATACTTCACCTGATTTCCTCTGGGTACGTCAGGCTGAGGCAGGAGGCGAAGGTGGCGTTCCAGAACTGAGTGACCAACAGGCGTAGGTGTTTGTTCTTGTGAGGAAACAGCACACAGAGCAGAGGCGACAGCAGGGCCAGCAGCTCATCGCTGAAGGCTAACGCAGCGCGGGTCTGCAGGCAGCTAAGGACTTCACCCAGAAGCTTCTCCAGCTGTAGAAGGAAAATGATTTGCTTTTAATGCGTGGACAGACTCCTGATGTCTGTGCTCCATGGTTCAGAAAGAGCTGACCTTCTCCAGAACACGAGGGGTGAACTTGGGAGGTTCGCTGGCAGCTTGTTTGTAGAACAGGACGAGGGTCTCCATCAGGAGGCTCAGCGTCTCCTGGACAGCGTTGGTGAGGACCAGGTTGGTGAAGAGGGCCGACAGGATGGAAACCAGGGCCAAGCCAGTGGGCTCAGAGGACGGGTCTGGGGAGTGGAGGTACACCTGCAGACACTCCACCAGCAGGGTCAGGAAGGTAGACAGGTTCCTCAGGGCTTTGCTCTGCTTCCGCACCCAGTTCACAGGAGTGTGAGGGGCTGGAAAACAAACGACCCCGTCAGCGGCAGGAACTCTACAAACAGCAGCTGAAGTCGATCTGAGCTCTTACACTTCAGCTTTTGTTGAAAGTGAGGAGTGTACGGGGAGAAGTCCACACACTCCACCATGACATGCAGGATACTGGCAACAGCGCTCAAAGCTGCAGGAACCTGCAGGAAGACCACATAAGGAGTTTGCTTAAAGCACAAACTAACGAGGACCTATGAGAGCCGCTCAGCCAACGCACCGCCAACACCTCTCGGTCCACCACGGCGGCCATCTTTGAACAAAACTCCTCACAGCAGACGTTCTCCTCGGCCGTGGCCACCAGAGCGGAGCAGCGAGCAAAAACCTTGTACAGCTTGGCCCACGAGGACAGCATCGACCTCTGGGCTGCCTGAACCAAACACAGCAGCCGGATCAGCAGAGCAGCAGCAAACACCAATGACGGCGAGATCAGATCTAAAACCGGACCTGTGGGAGCGGCGGTCCACAGAGGAGGTGCTGGACCGGAAACATCAGAGCAGAATGCACGGTGCTGAAGTTGTGCTCCAGAGCATCGCCTTGGTTTACCTCATTAGACTGGAAACATGGAAATGGATTGCATCAGATGAAGTAAACGCCCCCCAGGTAACGCCCAGACCCGCCCCGCCTACCTGTGTGATGCTGTCGGTCAGCGGGCCGACGATAACGGCCCACAATCTCCACAGCTGCTCCTTGTTCTGCAGGGACCCGGCGCTGTGCCCGATGGCGCCTAGCACCGTCTCTGTAAATGCCAGAGGGGAGGTAGGACCCGACAGGCCACAGGACACCAGCAGCTGCAGGCAGCGAAAGAACCTGCGGAACAATGAGACGGTTACGGACCAATACAGCGGCCGGATTATTAGCAACACAAACGCCAGACCCACTTCTCGTCCTCTATGACGGTCGGCAGCAGGTGGCTGTCGAGGAGGAGGAGGATGAGGAAGAGAGACGGAGTACCCTGATGATGAAACAAGGCAGAGCTTAGTCTGAGCACCAATGTGCAAAAGAGAAACAGGAAGTACTCACGTTTAGCACGTCCATCTTGCCCACTTGGTAGGAAGGAGAGCCCAGAACTTTCTGTGGGATGCCCGTCACTGTGGCCTCAAACAGAACCTGCACCGGTCCAGCAGATCAGTCGCGTTAGTAACTGTAAGTAACCCTCACACAGCAGCATGAAAAACAGGCAGGAGCTTAAGTTTGAACTAGAGCTGCATTTGAGCGATGACATCACAGCGTGCGTGTGCTCAACACTCACGCTGTGATGTCTCGGCGTGTTCTGAACACCATTGGGTTTGTCGTCAACCAGGTGGCGCGAGTGCAGCGGTGCTCGTTTCGTTAAAGACATTTTTTCTTTTTCAGGACTTTTTTTGCACAAAAACGAAACAGAAACCTAAATTTATCCCGCAAGTTTCGACAAAAATCCAATCAGAGTCCAGAGCCGGCTACTGGTAACCGCAGACATCATACAATGCTAACTAAACTACTTGGCAACGCGTGCGACCGAGGAGCAGAGGAGGTCCTGGAGGTTCTCGCAGGTGTGGAACAGAACATGGACTGGAATCGGATTCATGCGGTTTATCTGTCGCTCCACAGAGTCCCACATCCCAGCACGGCTCCAGGCGGAGCACCTGTCATGCGCTCCAACGCCTTTAGAGAGCACGCTCTGACAAAAACTTCCATCTTCAATCCAGCGCATCGCAAACACAATCACCAGACTTTCACAAGGACTAGGGCTGCACAACATATCGCAAATATATCGATATCAGCAGGCACGATATGCATGTCGCAAAGAACAGATAAATATCGTAATGAATGGTTAGCTTAAATGTTTGCTACACATGATTAATTCTGTCCATCAAACAGAACCATGATGTTTTTTAACAAATCAAATAGAGCTCTTCACCCATTTGGCCAATCGGGTGGGTTCTCATAGGTTAGACGCCCGCCCCCGAGGCGGACGGCACTTCATTTAGATGGTTAGCAAACACCTGAGTTAGCTTCGTTAGCTCTTTTAGCTGATTCTGCTCTTCCCAGGATCCACGAATCGCCTTTCCTTGTTCATTTTATTTTTCCCTTTCCTCACATTTTTAGCTTTTCTCATTTTTATGATTTTTAAATTTTTTTGTTTTTGATTATTTTTGTTCCCGAGTTAAGTTTTTATTTATCGCAAGTAGTATCGTCATCGCAATATTAATCACTGTTATCGAATATCGCAGGTTTTCTTAATGTGCTGCCCTAACAAGGACTAAAATGTAATGAAATACATTTTAAATAATATTAACTAAATAAAAAGATTAAAACATCATAAAAATGGGAAGACTAACTATTGTGACTACATGTAACACGACATCGGGTTCCGGTCGGGTGTTTTAGCACCAGAAGAATGACTCCATGGGTAAAATCGTTAGTGGATCTACACGAGTGCAGCATACCAGGGTCGTCCCGGCATCACGCAGCTCTAGTTCAGCTAACCCAGACGGCTCCGTGGCATCAGGAACTTACCAGGACTTTGTCTGCAGGCAGAGCCCGTGAAGCTACGATGTTCTGCAGCGCCTGAAGCATCAGCGTCAGCACCTCACAGCCCTGGCGATCCTTCTTACTGCCTACTCACAGAACCACAACACAGACTTGGTTTAGAACCCAGCAGGAGCCACTCTGGTGAGTTTGGTTTGAAAGACGAGTCATCACTGGGGACACGCCCCCTCAGTCTTTCATCTCATCACAGCGGCCCCGGCCACAAAGAACTGAGGCTCAGACCTAAACTGATGATAGAGCTGGGAGTGGGCGGGACAGAAGATGAGGACGGGGTCTCGCTAGTCCTCCCTATGAGAGACCAAGTCCTCAACCCAATCAGAGTGCTCTATGTGGAGCTGCTGGGCTAGACCCACAACTCGAGACCTGCCCACAGAGCAGCAGCCACAAAGTCTGCCTTCACCCAAACTCTATTTAACCCATGATGCATTTCATCACATCACACCCTCACTGGCCCTGGGACGGGCTACTACTTATCTGTAGTTCGTCTCTTACCAGTCTCTATGGCCATGCTGACAAACCGGACCAGACTAGTCCAGATGACGGCTAACAGGGGCTCTGCAGACAGACGTGAGACAGTAATGTTTATGTTAATTTTATTTAAGAACAATAATCATCATCATCGAACTTCTATAGAGCTTGTTTAGGACGCTTCCATGAACTCTCACATTCACACACTGCTAGTGATGGTAAGCTACTTTGTAGCCACAGTTGCCCTGGGGCGGAGGCGAGGCAGCCATTTGGCGCCGTCGACCCCTCCGACCACCACCAGCTCAGAACGCTTCAACTGAAACAAGGTTCTACGAGAGCGTTTACCTGGAGCTTCTTTGCCAGAGTTGATGAATCCATCTTTGATGCTGGAGACGAGCACGGCGGCGTGTTTCATAAAGGAGGAAGCACCGGTCAGCAGCGGGTGGTGTAAGGGCTCTGGAACAAGGAGCAGGAGGCCAGTTCAGGCCCACCAGTAGCCAATGAGACGATTAAAATCTCTGAGCTAGTTTCACTTTTCCCTTCAGCAACAATCAGCCAGGTAAGGTTTAGGAACAACAGCTGATTGGCTCTCACCCCAAGTCAGTCATATCCACGCGTGTAATACACACAGTTGTCTTAACGTCGCACCTCTCCGACTCAAACACGCCATTAGTAACCACATCAATCACAAACACTGCTAGCTGGCGTTTACACATCCTGCTGGGTTTGTTCACAAACAGCTGATGTGTGGCTCTGACTCACCCAGGCTCAGAACTAGCTTGTTCTTTGCTGCAACAGCAATGACCTCCGGACCCAGGAAGTAGTGGAGCAGCATCTCCAGGCCCAGCAGCTGGATGGAGGAGAAGTTGGTGGAACTCTGCATGCTGGAGTTCAGGCTGAACCAAGGGGACCTGGCTGGGCTGTTGAAGCTGGAGCTTCCTGCTGCAGACAGAACCAATCAGCACCATCAGGGTTTCAGGTGTTCGGGGGTCTGCTCGTTCAGCACAAACACGGACCCTACCAGACTTTGGCGTGCTGGGTACGATGGCTCCATTTTGAGCGGCTGCACGAGAAGGTGTGCCAGGAACAGCGGAGGGGTCAGAGCCAATGGTGGACTGAAGTAGAGGCGCGGAAACCTGTGGAAAAGCAAACACCACTCAGTCCCTACACACGGCTCAGAGTTCGGAAACCAGAATGAAACAACCCAAGTGAGGCTGACCTGATCAAAGTTAGAGGACAGGTTGGGTCCCAGCTGCACCACCAGGTACCACCACACCTCCACCTTAGTGAGCAGCAGGGCTTCCGTCCTGACTTGGATGGACAGGAGTGGCTGCATGAGGAGCTTCATGCGCTTGGCACTGCACAGAATATCTGGAAGAGTCCCAAACTTTACTTCCATGCTTGAAGAGCTGAAGAGTTCAGATGAGTGAAGAAGGGACGACTGAGCTCACCTGGATTAAGAGCAAAGTTATCGATGAGGCTCTTCCAGGCGATGAAGGCAATCTTCTTAATGGTGGGAGAGGAGCTGCGGAAACCCAGCTCCTCTAGATACAGCAGAGCGTTGATGAACGGACCTCCTCTGTGCAGAAGCTGTCCAGGAAACGTGTGACCCGGTGAGTTTACCCATCTGTCTACAGATGTGTGGAGACAACATGTCAACCCCTCACCTTCCCAAGCAGCTTGACAAACAACGACCAGAGCTTCAGCACGTTTGTTTCATTCTTGGAGGTGAAAAGCTTCTGCAGCTCCGGGATCAGTTTCTGTGGGGTGAAACGCAGCCTGGTGTCAGAGCTGACCTTTGACCTGTCCGCACAACAAGCCGGAGTGAGAAAGGACCAAACTCACGGAGCACATCATTGGTTCGATGACAGCAGCCACCTCCGTCTGCTTGGCCAGGAGCAGAGGCATGCCCATCTCCAAGGCCGAAGCAGCGCGCAGACGCACCTTGGAGGCAGAGTGCACCACCAAAGGGACCACCAGCTTCACCCACTGCACCGCCCTGTCACCCATCTGGGTCGGGACCTGATCCAGCATCCTGTGAGCAGCAGACCCACGCCAGCGTCACGCTAAGATGCTTAAACACTAAATGACTTTCAGGTAGGAGCCAGATTTCACCTGATGATGACGTTGAGGGCTTCATGCTCCATCACCACCGACTGAAGGTCCTCCCTGCTCCACACGCTCTCCAGAGAACTCAGCACCGACGACACCTGCAGAACACAAGCAGCAGGGGTCAACGGCACCTCAGCACCACTGAAGCAGATCTCCCGACTGTCGCGCATCCGATCCTCCTCACATGTTTGGCGACTACATCTGCAGGGAAGTTCTGCTTGGAGATGACCCATAATGCTCTGGTGCAAGTGTTCTTATCAGTTGATTTAGTCACAAGGGAACAAAGTGCCGACAGTATCTGTGCTGCAAACGTCTCTGTGGAGAGAAGGAACGGAGACTGAGCAGGGACCCCCAGGTCGGCGCTGACGTCTGGTGGACAGCAGCACCTACCAGAGACTCCAGCGACGACGTGGGAGTGGTACACACAAAACCCTAAAGCCTGTAGCGCGGCCTGGCTCAGTTCGGCATTGGGACTGGTCATGTGGTCCTGGAGACAAACAAGATTGCACGTTAGGCTTCGCCCTAGCCCTCTCCAACACTTTCCAGAAATCACACACAAGTGAAGTCAGAGAACCTTTGAGCTCGTCGAGCTGGAAACTGACTTTAACTGATGGTTTAATAAGTTTGTGGTTTATAAACTTAGAAAGCTCCACGGCCCCTAAAGGCACGTTTCCAACATCGGAACGTCAGGGTAATTTTACCGGAAAGGACCAAACTCACGGAGCATGCCGGAACTTCCCAGCATGCTCCTGCAGCGGGCCAACAGAGGAACATTTTCAGGAACCAGAAGAGCACCGGAGCTGAGGTAGGTCCTCTGAATCAGTGTTGGGAACGTTACTTTAAAAAAGTAATTAGTTATAGTTACTAATTACTTTGTCAAAAAAGGAATTCAGTTACTGAGTTACAAGATTATAAAAGTAACTAAATACCAAGAAAAATAACTACTTAGTTACTTTTTTCATTAAAGCATGCAAGAATTACTACAATAGTGAAATATAAATGACTAATGACTGGAACATAATAAAATGTATGTCCAAATGTTTTTATAAACCTGAATAATATAAATAAATAAGCACTTAACAGGAGGAACTACTAACAGGAACATTACACTTATCTAGACTATTAAAAGGTCACTGTGTGATATTTAACAAGACCCCAATCAGCTAAAATTTAAAATTGCAAATAGAAACACCTGTAAAGGTTCCTGAGCCTTTAAATGGTCTATCAGTCTAGTTAAATTACAGAAATTAATGTAATTTTGTACAGTATTCTAATTTTTCCAGCTTCACATAATTGTGTGTTTTTAGCAGCATTTCTGTTGATGGTAATCTAGTAATGGTTAAAAAAATAAATAAAATCCTTTAAAATGACACTAGAAGAGGCACAAGCCTGATGGAGGACTTACATTTACTAACGTGGGTCAGACCCAACCACAGAAGAGCTGAAGCTGGATGGTAAACACACACAGGTAGTTCTGATAACACCTGAGTTCCATGACGTGTGAGACTGATGCATCAGTGCTACAGCGGGACTAAAGACATGATCAGGAACAGGTTACAGCTGGATGATCTAGGAAGGTAGAAGATCAGGACGTCTGAGTGGTGAACAGGTGAGCGGACCTTCGGGACGTCCCGCTGTCACGCTAAGAAGGGCACGGCTGCAGATCCACACCTGCAGTCGTAGACTATTCATCACGTCTTCCTCGTTCTTCACGGCCGTGATGCTCTTGGATGAAAACATCTGCCTCTTTAGCTCCTGATCAGCTGATGACAGCTTCAACACACCGCGCTGCTTAACGCACGCATTTCCTTATCAGTAACAGAAACGATGTTTTGATAAAAGAAGACGGTAATTAATTAGTTTGCTCGTTACAGAAAAAATTAACGCGGTTATTTTAAACGGCGTTATTCCCATCACTGCTCGGAATGACCTGGTAGTCCCTGAGCAGAACTGTAACTCGTAAGAAAACGACATCACCCAAAACAAGCGGCATCAGTAAAACTGGAAGAGTTTCTGGTGAAGCAGAATAAAAGGAAAACACGAGCAGTATTCACGTTGAAAATGCAGCGGCACGTTAGTACGGAGCAGGGGCGGTTCTAGACCAAATTTTCCAGGGGGGCCACAGTGGGGCCAGTATTTTTTCATGGGGGCGCAAGAAAAAAAAATCATAATTAAAGACAATGAACAAGTAAACTATTACAGCAAATGCAGTAATGGTTTACTTGTGAAAGTAAAACTGGCATGTTTTTATGGTACTCAGAAAACAATTCTGAATGCTTCACCGCAACATGAGACTTGAGTAAAAAAAAATAATTCTAGTTGATTATTATAGTTTGTGACTTTATTTGAAGATTATATGAACTGTACATATGAAAAATAAACATTCAAACAAATAAAATATCTGCACAATACAATTTGTTTTTTGTAGTCAACACACACACACACACACACACACACACACACACACACACACACACACACACACACACACACACACACACACACACACACACACACACACACACACACACACACACACACACACACACACACACACACACACACACACACACACACACACACACACGTAAGCATAATCACTTCACCAATTGTTTTGATATACTCACGATTTTCTTTAACCTTTTTACTGAGTTCCTTGTCGAGTATATTAGCCAATGTTGTATTAGCTTTCACAGCCCTCTGGTAGTCCCTCCACACTATCATTGAATCCTTATGCCTTTCAGACTTTGCATGTACTGAAAACCCCCCTCCTCTCTCAGTTGCTTTTTTCCAGTTCCTAAATCCACATGGTGAGTCAAACACACTTCCTGCACTACTTGGTGAGCTAAAATGTCTGCATGCATGACAATAAGTAGAGTCCATAGTAACAGAATATTCAACCCAAGGATGGCTTTCATACCAGCTTGGCTGAAAGCTTCTGTCTCCTATTAATGTCACTGGAAATGTCCTCAAATGATGCTGAGTAGGTGGGTCATCCTTACACTTGCTGATATCTGAAAAAAATAAATGTTAGCATGAGGATAAAAGTCATAATTAGTTAATTCAGAGTCTTATTTTATCTATTTATTAAATATAAACAACAGAAATGTTGGTCCAGAGTCAGCATGCCTCAAATGCACACAATATGAGCTGCAAACACAGAGGGGGTTGTTCAACACCCACAAACCTGACGGTAGTGTACACGGTGCACGACAGAAGATGTCCCTCTTTTTGCTCCTCACTCTCTCCCTCACAGCCTACATCTTCCTCCTCACTCTCAGGGTGGACAGTCTCTGACCTCTCTGGTTCCTCTCCAACCATCTCCTCCTTCTCTCTTTCATCCTGCTTCTTAGCTCCCTCGTGACTTTCATCCTCTCTCTGTCTACGCTGTTCTTTATTAACAGCGGTAAAAAAAGGACAAAACGTCCCGCTGATGCTTCCAGTCAGTGCTGCGAGAAAGTCATAGATAAATGAATACTGTGATCTAATCTCAACGTGTCTAAGGCTTAAAATGCAGCAACTTCATGTTTATTTTACAGTTAATGTTACAAAGGAAAAACAAATCAGTGTTAACTGTGGATAGACTCAGTTAGGAACTTAAAAGTAAACGACCGAAACGCGCGACTACGATCAAAACACTGATGTCAGGAAAATAAACTATTGCTTACCTTCGTCTCTTAGCGTCTTTTCCGTTTGGCGTCCTCAAGAACTTCTTCGGGTTCCATTTAAACTATTTTTAATCTTTTATTCAAAAATCCACCGGGTAAACAGTTCTGTCCACAGAGTGTGCTGCGCTCTAAAGGCTCCGTGTGAAACGCTGCAGCGCATTAGTTCCCGTCTCCGAGGCAGCGCGCGAAAAAAAAAATCGGATCTCTTCAGCACAGGGGCCATAACAGGGGCCAGGGCCGGTTCTACAGGGGCCCAGGCCCCTGTGGGCCCCCGTTTAAAACCGCCATTGGTACGGAGACAACAGCTGAGAGGACAGTCGTCTCATCTCCTGCCCAAAATGTCCCGGAACCCCTGGAAACACAGCTCAAACTTACCAGTAACACTTTACACAGACGACTAAAGTTCTTCTCAACTGTTGGCAGAAACTGGCGGCCTTCTTCTCCACCGAGCCGACTGAAAACCAAAAAGACGTTATTCTACCCGCTCAGGCCTCGGGAGTCGTCTCTGTGCTGTAGAGGACCAGAACTGGGGGCTTACATGGCGATGGTGAGGTAGGCATCCGTCTGCTCCGACTGTCCAGCGCTGCTGTCCTCCAGAATCTCCAACAGAGGCAGGAAGCTGGAGAAAGTGGAGGGCCCTGCCGTCGCCATCATTATGACCCACCTCTTCTAAAGCTTTGACACAAGAGGACAAAGTCAGCAGATAGAAAAGGGTTTGGACCCAGCAGATGAGCATCAGACTGACGGATCACAAATATGTCTGAAACACCGAAGGGCACCCGGTGACGCTTGAACCACTGGGTCCTTTAGACGAGGAGGAGCGACTCTGCTCCCACCTCCTTCTGAATAATATAAACAAACCAGTAAACGGTCTGTGTGGTTCTACTGGAGCCCACCCTGCTGAACACGTGACCCAACAGGTGTGCAGCTCATAAGGTGGCTGACGTCTTGGGTAGTCATTAAGCATTGCTGGTTCTTATCCAGACAGAACTAAGGAACTGGTGAAGTTTCTGGCTTTGTCACACATATTACCTTACAAGGGCACAGACGTCGCTGCTAACGGAACAGAACACGTTCAGCAGATCTTTGCAGATGAATGCATCTAAACATGAAGGTAAACGGAGGAGTCGCTGCTCCAGGCAGCTGCAGAAGTAGAAAAGTGCGGGTCCAGAATGTAAACATTGATCTGGACTCTACAGCTGGACAACAGAACCCAACGAATGAGCCGACGGAACTAGCGAACTACTCGCTAACTAGCTCCCACACGTTAGCTTCGCTAGCAGGCGGCATGCGGAGTTCAGCGAGCAGAACCTGCAGACACCGAGCCGGGCTGCTGGTCCCAGTCCCACCTCACCTGTCCGCAGACAGGAGCCTCTCAGCGGCACAAACACGTCTACACTCACCTGCGTGACACGAGCCGAGCCGCTTCCCCCCTGGCTACCACACCGCCTTCTACCCTCCAAGTTTATCTGACGGGAAACGGGGCACAATCGAGCGGAAAAGGGCTCAACTCTTACCGCGGTTCACTTCACCGACCGCTGCCCCCACTGCGGGCCCCTGGTGCTCCGGAGGCAGCCTCCAACTTCGTATTTTTTCTCGGTTCTTCGGCGGCGCCTTTCCACGCAGCGTTTACCCCGCGAAATCTGCTGGCGCCAAATGATCACGCAGACGTACGAAATTACCTTTGACCCCGTTACGTCACTTCAAGGACCTCCTTCCTTAATTATCAAGACAAAACAATGGTTGGAAAGTCGTTTTAACATTTAGCAGCCAGACAGACTTCAGTTATGAACGTTTCATACGAAGTTTTTTCTGGGTCAAACGACTACCGCAGCGGTAGTTTGTTGTGCTCTTCTACTTTATTTTATTCACTTATTTTATTCGATTTTTAGAAATTCTCTATCCAGTGGCGTAGCAAGTTTGAGCTGGGCTCCGGGGCAACTGTTGCTTTAGCCTCCCCAACAAAGAAAAAAGCTCAAGGAATCAAAAAACCAAACACTGTTGTGAAAAGAGTGGCGATCACATATAGATCTTATTCTGATAAAAGTCTAGTGCTTTTTCTTAGGTTATTGAATTTTAATGATGTTGTTTCTAATTTAACTAATGAAATATGTGCTTTAAAAACAAACAAAATCATCACTAAAATATCATCAATAAATAGGAACTCAACGATCTCATTCTCTAAATTTCAGAAACATGTACAACCATGAACCAGGCGCTGCTTAAAACAGAAAACACTAAATATTCAAAATTTATAAACTTCCAATGAAAATGTTGGATGTTTATTTTGTATTTGCTAATAATAATATTAATAAATAATATTAAACAACTATTGTTATGGACTTTTTGTGTAAAATTGTCAACATTCTTATTTTAATGTATTTTTATCTAAGTACTATTTTGTTCACATTCATGAGTCGACTCATTTCTAATAGCTAGAATTTTTTTTAAATACCACCAAATACAAATTCGCATCTCAGAAGATTAAAGTTGAATTTGACATAATTTAAAGTCACCTTGACCCATGAAAGGAAATAATGAAGTTTAGCCAGAACTTCTAACACAGCAGCACAGTGTTGTTACAAGTTTTTATTTCTCTCTGTCCCTAAAGCAGACAAGTCTGATTATCCTATCAGCATCATTATCAGTACCTGACAGTCGCTGTTTCTCACAGCTGGTATCCACTCCCGTCTCCTGTGCTCCTCTGCAGTAGCACGCACTAAAATTCAACCCTAAACCAGTCCTCCCAACATGATCACTTACAAGCCCGAACGCACTTGAGTTGTGTTTCCTTAGCAAACACATAGAACTATACCATGGATGAATATTAATGCATCGGGTGTCTGAGTTGAGACGCATTCTCATCTGTTGCACGGCTGGCTGGCCGGCTGACCAACGCTCTCTCTCTCTCTCTCTCTCTTCCAGGCCCTGTTCTGGGCCCGTTGGACCCATGGGCCCCGGGTTTCCTGCACCAGTTCCACCAACGCTCCCTATGTCAGTGTCTCTATCCTTACTCTTGCCATTCTTTTTTTCTTTTGACATTTTACTTTAAATTTTATCTATCAAGAACGCAATCAGATTTTGTTGTTTTTAGAAGTGCTTTCTTGAGATGAGTAGGACTGTGGTAAGCAATTGTAACATTTAACTAGATATTAATGCCAGGTGGCTAAGTTTTAGTTTTGTTGTGTATACGCTTTGCCCTTTAAGGCTACTATTGGATTAGACATTATCAGATTATCCAACCATGTAAGAGCTTTCAATATAAGCCGGCCTACCGCGGGCCTCTCTCCTGTAAGGGGCATGAGCCCAGCAGTCGTCTCCCATTGTCTCCACGCTATGCACTCAAGAGCTAATTTCTAACAAACACTCACCATGTCCAGCCAAACGAGCCACATCATGAGTCAAATGTAAGATATGTTGTGGGGCTCCTGCACCTTCTGCCAATCTACCATCAACTGAGAAGCGCTGCCGTGTGGACCTTTTCACGTATGTCTCCACTGACTCTTCCCGGTGGCAGAGACGTTCCCGTTCCCGCTCTAGTTTTTTTGGTTCTGGGGTGGAGTTGGGGAAGGAATCAAACATTGTTCCTCCTAGGAAATGACATCACTTGATTATTTTAAAACACCCAAATCAGTTTGGTAACAGCTCAACCATTCACAAACTTATTTGCCAAGTTGATGCCTCTGAGCGGAGTTCAGGTGTGCAAAACTTGCACCGGGGACACGCTCAGCCATGTTAAGCCACTGATCAACCAGGGTTGCAACATGATCACAGTTTATGATTCCTACTGAAAAATCTGAAACTTTTCTACAAGCACAAAACACCCACGACTCTCAAGTGTTGTTCTGAAATCTGACTACATGTGTTAGTGAGCACTTTTCCCTTACCAAGATAATCCATCCCACCTCACAGCTGTGGCGTTTCAAGGGGCTGATTAGACAGCACGAATAATGTAGAATGTAGAAAAAGTTTCAGATGTTTGAGTTCCGCTCATGAAAAATGGGAGCAAAAACAAAAGTGTTGCATTTGAATTTTTGTTTTGTGTATAAATCACACAAACACATTCTACAAAGGGTGTGAACCGCAAAAGTTATCAATTTCTGTTTTTCAAAGACACTGCTTCCATATTCCATCCATTCATTTTCAGCTGCCTATCCAGAGTCAGGTTGAAGGGGAAGCAAGGTGAGAGGCCCAGACTTCCCTCGCCCCAACCAATCGGGTCAGCTCCTCCGGGGTAATCCCAAGGCGTTCCCTGCCCAGCTGAAAGACATTGTCCCTCCACCGTGTCCTGGGTCTTCCTTTGGGTCTCTTCCCAGTTGGACGTGCCCGGAAAACCTCACCAGGGAGGCGTTCAAGAGACACCCTAAATAGATGCCCGAGCCACCTCAACTGGCTCCTCTCAACGGGGAGGAGCAGCAGGTCTACTCCGAGCCCCTCCCAGATGACCGAGCTTCTCACCCAATCTCTAAGGGAGAGCCCAGCCACCCTGGGCAAATCTCATTCCATAATCTCATTCTGTCATTCGCTACCCAAAGCTCGTGACCATAGGTGAGGGTAGGAACGTAGATTGACCAGTAAATCGAGAGCTTTGTCTTCCGGCTCAGCTCTCTCTTCACCCCAACAGATCAGTACAACACCTGCATCACTGCAGACACAGCACCAATCCGCCTACCATTTTCCCCCAAGATACTCAAACTCCTCCACATGGGGCAGGACCTCGTCCCTGACCTGGGGCTTCATGTATCAAACACTCGTAGAAAATATTCTAAATTCCTTCCTATGAACGAAATTTAGAATGTTTGTACCAACAGTCAAAATCCTGATTTATGAAACAAGCGGTGGCCTCTCGTACGCACATGTGTGTATACCCAGGTGCTCGTGTCCGTACTCAGTCATTTACATACATAAACGCCCTCAGTTAACCATATTTGGTCACGCCACGTCCTCAGCAAGTGAGAGGATTCCCTGTGTTCTACTCAGAAAAAAAGAAAACTTGCAAGATCGAGACAGTTTCTGCCGAAGTGCAGAAGAACCAAACAAGTTGCAGAGGTTACAAATGCGGTCGTGAGGAGAGGTTCCTGTGAGGAATAAATAATTAATGTGATAAATTGGTAACACTTTACAATAAGGTACGCAAAACTGTGCTTTGTTACTTGGGGACGACTTAGGGGGCAATGAGTAATGAAGCGGGGAAGAATAGGTAGTTAACGAGTAGTTACTGGTGAAAACGCTCATCAGTCTCTTGTCAGGGACTAATAAAGCGATAAGGAACAAATCCCAGATAAATGCAGTGCCTGTGGACTCTCTTTTGTAAACTTCATGAAGGATGCAGGTAATTTGCAACATCACTGTTTCATCTTGATTTCACCCGTCTGTCACTTCGTCGTCCTTTGTCAGCATCCGTCCATCTCGAGATGATGGAAAGTGAAGCCTCCTCCCAAGTACCTACTGAGGAACAAATAGGTACTTCCTCAATACTTAAGCATTACTTTTATGTTGTTACATGGCCATTTACCATAAAAACATTGAACTTTTTCACACATCATTTTCTTTCATCTCGTGTGTGGCAATATTCCAGAGATGAGTGACCAAAATCTTGCAGGTTAAATGGTAAATGGCCTGTATTTGATATAGCGCCTTCTAGAGTCCTGGAACCCCCTCAAGGCGCTTTACAACACAATCAGTCATTCACCCATTCACACACACACATTCACACACTGGTGGGGATGAGCTACGATGTAGCCACAGCTGCCCTGGGGCACGTTGACAGAGGCGAGGCTGCCGAGCACTGGCGCCACCGGTCCCTCCGACCACCACCAGCAGGCAACGTGGGTTAAGTGTCTTGCCCAAGGACGCAATGACAGCGACAAACTGAGCGGGGCTCGAACCCTCAACCTTCCGATTACGGGGCGAGCACTTAACTCCTGTGCCACCGTCGCCCCAGTGTTACAGTGTTACCCGGCTCAAATCAATCAATTCAATTCAATTCAATTCAATTCAGTTTTATTTATATAGCGCCAAATCACGACAAGAGTCATCTCAACGCACTTCACATAATAGACATTCCAATTCAGGTCAGTTCATTAAGCCAATCAGTAAGAAGTTTCCTATATGAGGAACCCAGCAAATTGCATCAAGTCACTGACTAGTGTCAGAGTCTTTACAGCAATCCTCATACTAAGCAAGCATATAGCGACAGTGGAGAGGAAAACTTCCTTTTAACAGGAAGAAATCTCCAGAGGATCCTGGCTCAGTATAAGCAGCCATCCACCATGGGTACCGAATTCGGTACATTTTAAGGTACTGACCGAATTCCACAGTACCGACTGAGCACCGATTCACGTAATTTGAAACGGTCCCTCGTTTCGGTACCCATTCTTCATAACGAGAACTTGCCTAGTCAGCTGCGCATGTGCATGAGCGTTATGTCTTCTGTCGCTGCGAGCGAGTTGTAAACAGAGCAGCATGGTAGAAAGAACGCACGCTAAAGCTTGGGTCCACTTCACTAAATGTGATGGGTAACTGGGTGATGATGAAACCAGCGACAACGATCTAAGTAAGACATCCTCATCTTAATCTGCTCCGGTAGGTAAATAAAATGTTTAAGATAACGTTAGCTTGATTTGTTAGCTTCCGTTCCGCTAATGGTGCGTTCGCTTTCTCCTCGGAACTCCGAATATCTGGCTAGAAGAACATGAACGCACTCTAAAGTTTGGCTTCACTTTACTAAATGCGACGAGTGATTGGGTGAAGATGAAACCAGCGACAACGATCTAAGTGTGAGGCATCATCGTTTTAATCTGCTCCAGCAGCTAAATAAACTGTTTAAGATAATGCTAGCTCGATAAATTAGCTTCCATTGTCACCATTGTTATCAGCTAATGGTGCGTTCGCTTTCTCCTCGGAAATTCTAACTTCCCAGTGGGAAAAATCAAATGAAAAAGGACGGTAAAAGGAATGAAGATACACAGTAAATTTAGTTCACAGTGAAGACGTTTGCTTCAGTTTAATTATCAGCTTTTAAAACTACAAGGACGATGTTAAAATACAAACAGTTGAATGTTATTTATCATGATATTTATCAAATATTGTTATATATTGAGAAAAATATATATTTAATCACAAAAGAGAATTAAAATATTAAACACTCAAAAGTATCTAAAATTGGTACCGTTAAGTACCGGTATCGATTCCTAGGTACCGGGAATTAGTACCAAATAGATTCAAATGTCAAAGGTACCCATCCCTAGATTCACTGGGGATCGAGAAGACAGAGCAGACACACACACACACACACACACACACACACACACACACACACACACACACACACACACACACACACACACACACACACACACACACACACACACACACACACACACACACACACACACCATATATACCAAGTAGTGTGTCTATGGTTACACCGTGATTGCTTAGTAAATATTCTATTTGGTGAGAGATAAACTTTATTGTATTTATCCTAGTGAATCTATAAACGGGTAAACTAGTAGTAGCACATCCAACGTCAAGGAAACAAAAAGTTATTATCAGGAGAAGGAGAATGTTTAAGTGATTAGCAGCAGTGTGCTAGCCGAGGGCCCCCTCCATGAGGCCACCACAGCTCAGCAGAAAATCATTGTAGCTTCTTCTGGGGAGAAAAACACTTAGAGAAAAAATAAAGTTAACAGCTGAAATAGCAGGAAATAATACAGTTAAAGAGCAGATTGTAGAAGAAAGTAGTAGAGTGTAGAAAGTGGTCAGTGTATCCTCCAGCAGTCTAAGCCTATAGCAGCATAACTACAAAGATAACTCTGGATAACCTAGCCTTTTAGATGGAGGCATGTTGGAGGCAGGGCAAGGTAGAGTCGTCTTTACTGACTGTACACTCCACCTGCCTCTACTCCCCCGCTTGTCTGATGATTTTGGTCCGTTTTCAGTTTCTGTAAAATGACAAAAAAAAGGTTTAACTGTTGACAACTGGCCAGGGTCAGGGTTACAGTGAGGGCATGATGTTTATTCAACACGGAAGAGTAGAGTCACCTGATGAAACGAGATGCTAAATTACTGATGAAGTTGTTATTCTAAATATCCTTAAATATAATTTCTAAATGTTCAATATTGACAATATTGACTGGAAATATTTCAAAGTTTTTTTTTATAATATTTATTTATTTATTTAATCAATTTCCCTCTGGGATTAATAAAGTATTTTTGAATTTGAATTATTTTATAGGCTTATTTATATTTCAGTAGTGACTAGTAAGACAACAATAAGTAATGTCATATTGAATTCTGTTGTTATATTATTACTGCTGCTATGTAGAATAGGGTTTACAAAGAGCTTTTGTTTCTTCAATCTTCAAACGACTTGCTGCACTGGCTTGTGATAGACCAGCGCAAGGGACACATAGTACCACACTACTAAAGGAACCCTTGTTCACTGGGCTGTTCTAACGTAACTGTTGAATAACTTCAGTCACAAACCTAATCTGACTCAGTCCTAGGTCATTTGTCTGCGTGATGATCTCAGAGATTACGAAACATGTTGGGGGTATCATCGGTTTTTTTTCTTTTGCAAGCTCTGCAGATGGATGAGCCATCTTCCTTTAATTCTTTAATATATAATAAAAAACTTTTGAAGGTTTACAAGTAAACACACAACTTGTACAATTCAAAATTGGGTACAGGCAGAAGCAGAAGCTTATAACCCCAACCCCCCAAACCATCTGAAACTTCAACAAAGTTTTAGAATAGCATACCGATTCCATAATTTATGCACCATTATTGAAATTTATGAGAATATATTCAAATCCCCATTCTTGCTTTATAAACAGTAATGACCTTTAATATTTTATGCCTTTTTTCATTGACTTGATTCATAATATTTAATCACATTTGATTTAAACAAACCCTTAAACTTTACCATTGTTGAACAATCTTTTTGATCCTGGTCTAATTTATTCCACACATCAACCCCAACACAAGAAACACAAAGTTGTTTCATTTTAGTTCTTACTTTAGGCTTTCTAAACATTTTATACCCTCTGAGATCATAAACACACTCTGATCTGGAACAGATCCTCAATTTGTTTTGGCATCAAATTATTCATCACTTTATACATAAATTGTGCAGTTCTTAATGTAACTAATTCTCTTAACTTTAATGCTTTTAAAGCATTAAAAAAGTTTAATGCTTTAATGCTTTCTACTCAAAACCAGTTGTCACCAGTTTGGGGTGAAAATTGATGCTGGACTTAAATTTGATGCTTGTTACGAACCCTGAGTTCCCCGGCACTCAGTTTCTACTCTGCACCGCTTCCTGCGCCGTTTCCAGGACCATGGAGAGCGCCCGGCTCCCTGGCTTCACTCACGCAGCTGACGCTCATCAGAAATCACCCAGTTGGAGGAGATAAAGATCAACGCTGCTCGGAGAAGAGGAGGCACAGCGAGCAGAGAGGGAGGCACAGCGAGCAGAGAGGGAGGCACAGCGAGCGGAGAGAGGACGCAGAAAGGAGAGACTTGTGATTGTGAACTTTTGGGAACTCATAGTTGCCCCCGGATGGTTAATTTCCACCTGCTTGGGAAAACTTTCAAGATGTTTGTTTTCCTTTTGCTCTTAACAGAGCTGACGGTTGTGTAGGTGAGTTAGTCACCAGTGGACTTTTGGTAAGGCCTTCGGGCAAGTTTCTGTTGTTCCTGATTTTCACTTTTGGAACCAGTGAGTTTTTAGTTCTCATTTAATCTCTATGAAGTTACTTAGTCCTCAGTTTTGTCTCCTGCAGCCTAAGTTAAACTCCCCATTTAATTAAACAGGTTTTTCCTCCCGTTGGGATGCTTTTAGTTAATAAAGGACTTTCTTTGATTGTGACTTGGTGTCAGATCGTTTCCTTTAATTTCTCACGTTTCTGTGTAAGACCTCCCTGGCTCCTAGACCAGGTTGGGGTCGTAACAATGCTCACATCAACTCTGTGATCCGGTCCAGTTTCTTTCACCTGAGACGCCTTGCAAAAATCAAGCCCATGCTGTCGAGAGCCCACCTGGAGCGGGTACTGCATGCCTTTGTAATTTCTCGGCTTGACTACAGCAACTCTCTCTATGCAGGGTTGTGTCAGTCAACACTGCGTCGCCTACAGGTTGTGCAGGACAGCGCAGCCAGGTTCCTGACTGGGACCAGGAAACGGGACCACATCAGTCTGGTTCTGGCCTCCCTACACTGGCTTCCGGCCTGTTATCATTCACACTTCAAACTCCTGGTCTTTGTTTATAATTTCATCCAGGGTGGTGGTCCCCCCTATCTGGCCACACTCCTGAACAGACACTCCCCATCACGCGCTCTGCGCTCCTCCGACCAAGGCCTGCTCGCTGTCCCTCGTTCTAAATGTCGTACTCGCGGGGACCGGGCTTTCTCAGTCCTAGCACCGTCACTCTGGAACCAGTTGCCACCCTCAGTTAGGCTGTCCCCATCTCTGCCAGTCTTTAAGAGTCACCTAAAAACCCACCTCCTCCGCTTGGCGTTTCCAGAACATGTAAGAATTTGGCCCTCTTTTATGTTGATTTTATTTCCCTGTTTTCATTGGTTCACTCTATCCCTTGTTATACACATTTGTCTTCTACTAGAATGTTTTACCTTTTTTTGTAATTTGAATTGCTTTAATTTTCGATTTATTCACCATATTTAACTTTCTCTTGTACCTTGTTCAGCGCCTTGGACTTCCCGATAGGGTTGCGGAAGGCGCTTTATAAATAAAGATTTGATTGATTAAACGAGTAAAAAGTAAATGTGTATGCTCTCTACAAGCTGCTTTATTTACAAGTCGAATTGCTCTCTATTGAATTACAAACAAATGCTTTAAGTGGGTTTCGTAGGTGTTTCCCGGTGTTTCCCAAGCCCCCACAATGTGGGTCAGAAATTGAGTCCAAAGCAGAACAGAAATAAATTGCAGTTCCACCCTCATCCACTAGGGGCTGGTGTCAGAAGCGAGCAAAACCTCATTGACTCCCATGTTAAAAATACCAATTTCACAGCAGAAATAAACATGTATACAGCCTGGTACCAAAACATGTTTTTGGTTTAAATGATCTAGTTTACACTCATGACAACTCTGAGGGGGGTGAATTTTTTTCTCACTCTTCTGTTTGTGTATTAAAAGCCTAAAATTCTGTATAATTAATGAGCATCAGACCCATGTGACCAAAGAGCTAGCTCTGGGGAAAAGCCTCAGTAGAGCCTCGGCCTCGCCTGAAAACTGTTCAGTCATTTTCAGTCTCTAAACTTAGACAATTAGTTGTAGCGTTTGTGCGTTCTTTTTTGGATATTTTTGTGCAATTGTTGGACAAAATGACTTGCTGTGGCATTAATTGCACTAATAGAGCGTCCAAGGAGTCTCCACTTCATTTTTTTCGGTAAGTAAAATTATATTTATGTATTTTAGGTGACTGCCGAGCTGAGCTTAGATTTTAACATGTACTGTTTAACCATGACATTTAAATGTATTAGGGTAAACCCCAGTGCATTTAACATAATGCTGCACTTTAGAAAATGGGTTGAAATATAACATGTTGGTGGAGTTGGGTTCCGACTATCGGCTTGTGGAGCTCTCGGGAGACCGATGTTTTTCACCCGGTTCTCCCCAGCGGCAGCTCTGCGTATCTCAGATCACAGTGGCGCTTGTCTGCTGTGCGGCTGCAGGCTTGTAGAGCTCTCGGAGACCTCTGTGTTCCACCCGGTTTTACTCAGCGGTCAGCCCTTATCTCTGACTCAGAAGCTCTGGTGTTGTGCACAGTTAACTCCGGTTGTAGCTAGGTTGCTACCTCCGTTAGCTTAGCTCACACCTCCGCGTTAGCTTTGGGTTAGCTTCAGGTTAGCTTGTAGCTAGTTCAACCGGGTGTCGTCAGTTGATTCCAGCCTTGCAGCCCCACCCTCAACTCCACCTCTCTTCCCTTTTGTGGAATTGTCTGGGCTTGACGAAACCTGTGACACGGTCAAAATGGCGGTGGTGGCCACCTCCCATTTTTCTTCAAAAACGTGTTATTGAAGTCTATGGAAACCCATTGTCCATATATGTATTGTCGATGGTATTTCCCCACACTTCAACACAATACATGAAAAAAGGCAGAATTAATGAACAATACAAAAGATCTAAAGCTTTTTCGTCAAAAAATTATTTAACTTTATAGAGAACTGCTAATGATTTAGATAACTTAACTGTAATTGAGTCAATATGCGGTTTCCAACGTAACTTTTTCTATGGTTATGCCAAGAAATTTTTATTTCACTCACTCTTTCAATTTCTGTGTTATTTATTTTAAGATGTGTATCCACTGTAATTGCTCTATTAGTAAATATGATAAATTATTTAAATTTAAAGTTTATTTATTTAAATCAAACCAACACTTAAATGCAGGGGTGCCCAATACTGGTCCTGGAGGGCTTGTATCCTGCATGTTTTAGTTTGAACTCTGTTTCAACACATCTGATTTCAATCAGCAACTAATTAACAGGCTTCTGCAGAGCCTGATGAGCTGCTGCACAGGTGTTTCAACCACTGAACCGAGTCTGCTTGAGCCTAAAAACCACAAAACCTGCTGGATACCGGCCCTCCAGGACCAGGATTGGGCACCCCTGCTTTAATGCATTTAATTCTTTCTCAACCTTGTCCATTAATGTTATTAATTTTTTCTCAAAACTTAGAACATTAGTATAATCTGCAAATAATATGAAATGTAGTGTTTTTTAAACTAAACATATGTCATTAATATAAAGAATAAATAACAAAGGACCTAACACTGACCCCTGAGGGATACTGGTGGTCACTGTCAGTGAATCAGTGTTGTTAATGTGGACGTATTGGAGTCTGTTCTCTAAATAACTCTTAATCCAGTAATAGGCCACACCCCTGATGCTACAGCTACACAACTGTTTGATTAATAAGTCATGATTGACAGTATCAAAAGCTTTGGTCAGGTCTAAGAACACCCTACAGCATATTGTTTGTTGTCAGTTGCATCAGATATTTTCTCCACTAGATCAACAATTGCCAGAGAAGTTGTCCGATCACGTCTAAAACCATATTGCTGTTCACATAGAATACCATGATGCACAATAAAGTCATACAATCTTTTATGAAATATTGTTTCTAGTATTTTGGAGAATTGAGATCAAATAGAAATTGGTCTGTAATTGGAAAAGTCATGTTTGTCTCCAGCCTTATAGATAGGAATGACCTTTGCAACCTTCATCCTTTCAGGAAATCTTCCTGATTGGAGAGACTGATTATAAATATGTGTAGGTGGTTTGGTTATAGTCTCAATGATTTCTTTTACAACAGACATATCAAATCCATGCAAATCTGCTGACTTTTTACTTTTAAAATTTCTAACAAGTGTTATAACTTTATTTTCATTTGTGCCTTGAATAAATATGGTTTTATCTAAATTTGTTATTTTATTTACAGCATCAGCATCTAAATGAGTATTTGCTATATCCTTTGCCATATTTGGCCCAATTTCAGTAAAACACTTATTGAATTCATTTGCTATTTTTTTGGACTGATAAATTTCTTGATTATCTTCATAAGCCATATTTACATCTTCCAACTAAACCTCATCCCAAGTTTGTTCCATTAAGTCAGTTTGAAATGAGTTTACTGCTTCTTGACTTTTTAGCCTTGTAACAACAACAGATGACTTTGAGTGGTTGTGGTTGTCCTTCGTACGACTGAAAAAAAAAACGGTAAATGATCAGATATATCAGTAATTATAAGACCACTTAACACATCATTTTCAAGTATATTTTAAAAATATTGTCGATCAGTGTTGCACTATTTCTTGTAATTCGAGTTGGCCGAGTTATTGAAATTCTCCTTTGGCTTTTTGGGGAATTTAAAACAATCCCACACAGGAGACATGTCAGACCCCTCTTGGCACGCCTGTGAATGAAAATGCAACAACCATGCACACGTGATTCTCCTCTTGAAGAACCAAATCACGTTTGTCGTCAGTGCAAACCGCTGCAGGATACGGCCTGTGCTGGAACACACACACACACACACAAACACACACACACACACACACACACATGCACACACACACACACTATCTCACTCACTCACACACACACACACACACACACACACACACACACGGTTCCAACAGGATTACCAAACCTGAACTGGGCTTGTGTTTGACGAACCTGCTGCTCTGGATTCTGCCCCTCCTGCACAATCAGAGCCGGGTTGTTGTTGTTTACTTACAAATGAACCCTAAAGGGTTTTATCAGTTTGGGTCTTCTGTCTTAGCACATCAATAAACACCAACTTCAGTTACTTTTCCAGATTGCAGAAAAAACATCCAGCTCAGCCTGGTTTATTTTACAGAACCATTCCTTTATTGAGCTGACAAAACGTATTAAATACAAAGCATGAGGTAATAACAACACACATTCAGTAACAGGCTGAAGACAGTGGGAGGAGCCTTCAGTAGAGGTGATGCCTTTAATTCTGTGTGATGACAGACGCATTTACAGCTACGTACTGTAGCTGGAAGCCACCGGCTGTGACCGAAGCATCAGAGAGAAACTTCAGGGTCATCACGTTTCCTGTAACAAAGGAGACAAAAAGTGCATATTTGAGCATCCAAATTACCCAAACGTCAAGATTTATTACCAACAGCTGAGGAAATGTGGAGAATAAAAGCTTAGCTGACGTTTGGCTAGCTTAAACAGCCCCTGGAGGTTTAAATGTTCTGTCCTCACATGCTTCTAATTGTTTGAATGGTATAAATGCTGTTAAGCATTCAAACTATTAATTTCCTGTTTTTCATCATTGTTTGAATGCTGTTATTCAAACTATTGTTTTCCTGTTTTTCTTTATTGTTTGAATGCTGTTAAGCATTCAAACTATTTTCTTCTTCTTCTTCTTCTTCTTCTGCTTCCGTACACTTTTTGAACCTCTTCTTCTCCTTCAGATTTTGAGCTATTTCAACAATTTTATATCAAAACTTTCAGCTCGTTAAGCTCTTTCCGGCTATTACTTTTGGCATCTTTAAAATTTTTCGAGTTATTAAGCTTTTTCTGCGAAATTTTTCCCATTGGGTTCTCCATTGGGTTCCTTTTAACTCAGAGACTTCATTCAAAGTTTAACAAACTCACAAGACTTTCCTGTTTAACATGTTGAAGAGGCTTTTTGATGTATTTTACGGTTTTTCTAAAATCGCAGGTAGAAGTTGAGGTACGACTTGACATTTTCAGTAAAATTCACAAAAGTTATAATGGGGCAAGATAGGAGCAGTGACCCTCCCTTGCTCCATTTCTGGCGTTGTCCCGAGAGAACCGTAGGTCCGATTGAAATGAGACACACAATGGCTTACAGCTAACGGACATACCTTCGTTTTGAGCTATAATTCATGACTGTACTCCAAACATTGTGGTCATATGGTTCATTTGAGAAAAATCAAATTTAAAAAATTTCTCTCTGCACTCTAACTGAAAATTCCGCACTCTAACTTTTGAACTTCACATCTTCTGTGGACAACTCTTTACTACCCCCAGACCGTTTGGACTACCAAAACAAATTATAACTCAAAAAGTAGGAATTTTTGTCAGCTTTTCAGAATGGGTTTCATTTTATCTGTGAGTGTTACCGTTCTTTCGCTACAAGCCTCAGAAAGAGGAGAGACCCAGATTTTCCCTCATTGAAACCCATGTTAAAGGAACAGAGATTTTCTCCTCTGATCGGCTTCAGACAGCTAAAAGTTTCTCGTCATAGCTTCTAGAAAATTCATGGTAGCCACATAAAACATTGACAGATGATCATCAAAGCCTTCTGCTGCTCACGCTTTTTGAATTTTTGAATTGGGTGCAGAACTTTTTGAATGGTGATGAGAAGTTTGACAGGTCCAATTTCACTTCTGAAGGACAGATTTTAAGGCTTCTCTCATTAACAGGAGTACAGCTGCAGGCCTCCAACAGCCAGGGGAAAAGGCGGGAAAACAGTGCTGCTCTCTGATTGGTTGAGAGTGTTCAACCATTTTCTGTCCAATCAGGATCCAGCACATGACACATCAAATCGACCAGTTTGGTCTCAGGAATCTTGTATTCAATTTTAAATGCGTTATCTGTTACCATGGCAACACAAGGAACTACATATCACTTTAACCAAGTCTCATAGGAATGAATATTAAAAAGCTGAACATTGAGCCAATAACAGACTCCTGTTTTTGATCTTTTGAACTATCTGTACTTAAAACTAGAGACAAGTTCAATTTGATTGACCGTCAGAAGGTGGGAAAGTGCCCCGCTCCCACCCAGCCCCCTGATTGGTTGAGAGAGGTCAATCATCTTCTGGCTAAATGGAATTACACACCCACACATGTGAGACATCAAATCGATCGGCTAGGCCTAAGGAATCCATCCATCCATCCATCCATCCAACCAACCAACCAACCAACTCTATACACTTAAAAATTAAACTGTTAAACTAGTCCTACTCAAACAACAAGTGTTTAGACATTTTTGCTGTCCAGATTTTTAAATAATGTTCAGATTTCAGTTTTCTGCTGTTTAGGATTGTTTTCTCCGTTCTTCACTTTTTGTGCTTTATTTACATTTTGGTGCTTTTTGCTTCTAAATCTTTGAAAACATTCAGCTCATTTTAACAGTTTTGTTTAGTTTCAGCTTCAGCAATTAGTTTCTGAATTCAGCATATGATGCTAATTTCACAGTTCAGCTAATTGTAAAAATGAAACTGTTAAACTAGTCCTACTGAAATAACAGGTGTTTAGACATTTTAGCTGTCCAATTTTTTTTAAACAGTGTTCACAGATTTGAGCTTTCTGCTATTTAGGATTAGTTTTCTTGATGCTATTTAGGATTAGTTTTCTTGATTCTTCACTTACTTTTTGTGTTTTTTTTTTTGCTTCTTTGTGCTTTTTGCTTTCACATCTTTCACTACATTCAGCTCATTTGACAGTTTAGCTAAGTTTCAGCTTACTTCAGCTATTCAACAACTTCAGCAATCAGTTACCAAATTTAGCATAAACTGCTAATTTCACAGTTCAGCTAAATGTAAAGATTAAACTGTTAAACTTGGCAAACTGAAATAACAGGTGTTTACACATATAAGCTGTCCAGATTTTTATACAATGTTCACAGATTTAAGTTTTTTTTTTTGCTATTTAGCATTATTTTTTCTCTATTCTTCACTTACTTTTTGTGCTTTATTTGCTTGTTGGTGCTTTTTGCTTCTACATCTTTCAAGACATTCAGCTCATTTTGACAGTTTTACTTTGTTTCATCTTCATTTCAGCTGTTCAGCAGCTTCGGCTTACAGTTTCAGCTATCCAGCATTCAAACAGCATTTGTGCAATAAATGCAATTTTTCTAGTTATTCTAGTTCTCAGAAGTGAGCGTGTGAGGGATGAGGAGGGGTTTATGTGTTGTAGTCATACGTTAGTAAAGTTGTGTAAATGTAATACTGGGAACACCATACTGGTACTGAAGTAGCAGTACTAAACACGTACAGTGTTTTAGCCAGCCAGAACGAAACAGCAACATCACAGAGAACTAGATAACTGTGTATGATCCTTTTATTCTTCTAAAGTGGCTCTGTTGCAGCCCGAATGAGAGGTTTTACCCCATCAGGTCTGTCTGTTTGGTTTATCCCAAAAAGTCACTCAACCTCCAGAGAACTGGATTATTAAGTCAAATAGCACCCCACATCACTTGGTTCTTATAATGCTGTAAAATACCAGTTCTGCACAACAGCTCCTTAAATCAGCAGTCAGTTGAAACCAGGATTGGACGTGAACATGCCAAACAAAGACCAGAAACGTAGGTTCTAACCAGCACAGTGCTACAAACCCCGATAACAAATACAAGGAACGTATGCCCATTAGCTTACCCGTACTGATGACATCATCTGGTAGATAATCCCCGCAGAACCTGGAGAACAGATGAATAAAATTAGGATCTCATGAGAGGAAACCTCCAGGACAAGAAGAAGATGGGTTTAAATGTTCTCCGCTCTGATGTGTGACGTGAAACCACCATGCTGCTTTTGGGTTTAGTTGTCTGTGTTGAATAAAAGCAGCACTGGTTTGTTTTAGGAGTTTAGATTTAAGTGATTTATAGCTCCGTGTTTCTTTTCCTCTTGTGCAATTCAAAGCAGTTCTTAAGAACAGTCATTTAATTAGTCATGCACACGAACTGGAATAAAAGAATGTGAGTCAGCTACAAAAATAAAAAATCCTAAGACTCAGGAGCACTTGCTGCGCTCCTCCTGATCACAGCAGCATCACTCGCCTCCCAACAAAGCCCGACACGTCGTCGTAACTGTCGTACACCTCCAGGTAATCCGCCAGGCATGACGTGTCGTCCTCCACATCAAACTCCAGGAAGTGGAGGTGAATCCTCTGACCCAGACGAGCTCGGATGTGCCAGTAACAGATCAGCTCGTCTTGGTACTCCTCAGGGAATCCAGGAGACTGGATGATCTTCTGCTGCTCAGTCAGGACTCCTCCACACTCTTTAGCTGTCAGGCACGTAAGTAAATGCAGAGGTAAAGCAGAGCTAGTGGGTTTTCACTGACATTTGCACAATTGCTAACCCCTCGAAAACTAAGTCACAAACTCATGAAACCACTTCTTCCCTAAAGTCTCCAGCACGTATCAGGATTAGTACCTTCATCTTTTTGTTCATTTTTTTTATTTTTATTTATTTTGAATGAGAGATATATCCATCCATCCATCCATCCATCCATCCATTTTCTTCCCATCATCTGCAGTTGGGTCGTGGGGTATCAGCCTAAGTCAAGAGGCCCAGACTTCCCTCTCCCCAGCCTATTGGGCCAGCTCTTCCAGCGGATCTACTCTGAGCCCCTCCCGGGTGACCGAGCTTCTCACCCTATCTTTAAGGGAGAGCCCAGCCTTCATGTGAAGAAAACTCTGTTCGTTCGCTTGTATCTGTTCTTGTTCTTTCGATCACTATCTAAAGCTCGTGACCATAGGTGAGGGTAGAACGTAGACTGACCAGTAAATCAAGACTTTTGCCTTCTGACTCAGCTCTCTCTTCACCAAGACAGACCGGTACAACGCCCGCATCACTGCAGATGCAGCACCGATCTGCCTGTCGATCTCACGCTCCGTCCTTCCCTCACTCGTGAACAAGACCACAAGACCGTTTGGGGCAGGACCTCATCCCTGACCTGGAGAAGGCATTTTATCTTTTTCTGAATCAAGACCATGGTCTCGGATTTAGAGGAGCTGATTCTCATCCAAGCTGCTTCACACTCGGCTGCAAACGGCTCCAATCAAAGCCGAAGATGACTGTTCGAAAATGCCAACAGGATCCCATAATCTGCAAAAAGCAGAGACCCAATCCTCAGGCCACCAAAACGGATCCCTTCCAAATCTTGGCTCTCCATAAAGGTTATGAACAGAATCGATGACAAAGGGCAGCCTTGGTGGAGTCCCTCACCAGAAATGAGCTCGACTTACTGCCGGCAATGCGGACCGGTCATACAGGGACCTAAAAGCCCGTATCAGAGGGCCTGGTACCCTATACTCCCGGAGTACCCCCCACAGGGCCCCCCGAGGGACGCGGTCAAACGCCTTTTCCAAATCCACAAAACACATGTAGACTGGTTGGGCAAATTCCCACGCACCCTCCAGGATCCCCCTAAGGAGCTGGTCCAGTGTTCCACGGCCAGGACGAAAACCACATTGCTCCTCCTGAATCTGAGGTTCAACAATCCGATGGACCTCCTCTCCAGAATCCCTGAATAGACCTTACCAGGAAGGCTCAGGAGTGTGATCTCCCTGTAGTTGGAACACACCCTGCGGCCCCCCTTTTTAAATAAGGGGACCACCACCCTGGTCTGCCATTCTGGTGGAACTGCCCCTGTTCTCCACACAATATTGCAGAGCCGCGTCAGCAGCCCTATAACATCCAGAGCCTTAAGGACCTCCGGGTGGATTTAACCTACCCCCAGAGCCTTACCATCGAGGAGCTCTTTGACCACTTCAGTGATCTCAGTACCAGAGACTGGAGAGCTCAACTCAAAGTCCCCGAACTCTGCTTCCTCACTGGAAGACGTGTCGGTGGGATTGAGGAGGTCTTCGAAGTATTCTGCCCACCGATCGACAACTCCCCGAGTAAAGGTCAGCAGCACACCATCCCCACTATAAACAGTGTTGCTAGTGCACTGCTTTCCCCTTCTGAGGCACTGTATTAGGGACCAAAATCACCTCGAAGCTGTGCTCCATGGTCTAACTGAACCCCTCCCACGCCCGATTTTTTGCCTCCATGACTAGCCGAGCCGCATTCTGCTTGGACTGCCGGTGTTCATCAGCTGCCTCTAGAGTCCCACAGGCCAAAAAGACCTGATAGGACTCTTTCTTCAGCTTGACAGCATCCCTAAACACCGGTGTACACCAGCGGGTTCGGGGGTTGCTACCACGACAGGCACCGACGATCCTGCAGCCCAAGCTCTGGTTGGCCGTCTCAACATTGGAGGCACGGAACAGGGTCCACTCAGACTCAATGTCTCCCGCCTCTACCGTAATGTTTTGGAAGTTCTGTCGGAGGTGGGAATTGAAGCTCCTTCTGATAGGAGACTCTGCCAGACATTCCCAGCAGACCCTCACGATGCATCTGGGCCTGCCAGATCCCCCACCATCAAACCCAGCTCACCACCAGGTAGTGGTCAGTTGACAGCTCCGCCCCATTCTTCACCCGAGTGTCCAAGACATGCAGCCGCAGGTCAGAAGAAACAACAACAAAGTCGTTCATCGAACTACGGCCTAAGGTATCCTGGTGCCAAGAGCACATATGGGCACCTTTACGTCTGAACATGGTGTTCATTATGGACAATCCATCACTGGCACAGAAGTCCAATAAAAAACACCACTCGAATTCAGATCAGGGGGGACATTCCTCCCAACCACACTTCTCCAGGTCTCACTGTCGTTGCCCACGTGAGCATTAAAGTCCCCCAGCAGAACGAGAGAGTCACCGGAAGGAGTGTTTTCCAGCACCCCCTTCAAGGTCTCCAAAAAGGGTGGGTAGTCTGAACTGTAGTTTGGTGCATAAGCACAGACCACAGTCAGAACCCGTCCCCCCACACGTAGGTGGAGGGAGGCTACCCTCTCATTCACCGGGGTAAACCCCAATGTACAGGCACCAAGATGGGGGGAAACTAGTGTGCCCACCCCTGCTCGGCGCCTCTCAGTGGAAGAAACTCCAGAGTGGTAGAAAGTCCAACCCCTCTCAAGGAAACTGGTTCCAGAGCCAGAGGCATGCGTTGAGGTGAGTCCGACTATATATAGTCGGAACCTCTCAACCTCACACACCAACTCAGGCTCCTTCCCCACCAGAGAGGTGACATTAACATGTGCCAAGAGCCATTTTCTGTAGCCGAGGATCAGACCGCCAAGGTCCCCGCCCTTATCTACCACCTGTCACACACTGCACCCGACCCCTTTGGCCCCTCCCACGAGTGGTGAGCCCATGGGAAGGGGGACCCACATTTCCTCTTTGGGATGTGCCCGGCCGGGCTCCATGGTGAAAGCCCGTCCACCAGGCGCTCGCCAACGTGCCCCACCTCCAGGGCTGGCTCCAGAGGGGGGCCCCGGTGACCCACATCCGGGCGAGGGAACACGGTTTCCATTTGTTTTTCTTCATGAGGGATCTTTAGATTTATATGAGAGATGTAACAAAAATAAAATAAAAAAGGAGCAAAAGGGAGAAAAAGGTTGTTGATCTAATTTTAAACTCTACATCATATCAACTAAAGCACAGCAGTTGCGTCCTCTGAGCTAAAGCTGGGATTACATTTAGGTTTTATGAGGATTTTAAACCTATCAGCAAAAATGGCTGAACAGGAAAAGAGCGCTTGAGCTACGACCAGCAGCCAGAGGGTTGTTGGTTCAATCCCAGCCTTTCCTACTACCTTTAGGAGGACTTTCATCTTCCTGGTGAACTGAAAGTGAACTTTTTCTTAACATCTGCTCTACATGTTGGGAACTGGCATGGTGGGACTGAGGCTGTGGTTTTGAGTCAGAACAGGAACGCTGGTCCATTCTTCATCTCCTGACTCAAAACGGAAGTGCTGACAGCTGCCTGAGTGACTCGGGGTGCCTCAGACCTGATGATGCTCGGGTTGTTGACATCAGGACCCTGGCTCTTATAGTGAAACCTTAGAAACACGTTTGAAGTGTGACGAACTGAGTCCACCTCCACTCTAATCCAGACAACAGGTCATTCCATCCGAGCATTTAGAAGAATAAGAAAAACAAGAGTTTATCAGTGCTTATTAGTTAGTCACAGAGAAACGCTGCTCGGAGTCAGATTATCCACCAAGGTTATGAAAATACGCATTTATGTTGCGACGGCGTACTCGTTCACAGATCCAGATAAAAATCTGTGTTTAAATCATCTTGCTGCTGCAAACTCCTGTTTGAATTAAATTTCCCTCCAACCATCCCCCTGACCCTTAGAGCTTCAGCAGGAGAAGACAGAAAGCGTTTAGGTACCATGAGGCTTCAGGTTGTTGACATGAAGGTGTTTATTGTACTCACAGTCTGGGTTGTAGCAGTAAACATCCCATCTCTCACTTTTGTTCAGCCTGTATCCGTAGTCGATGACGCCAACTTTCCCGTAGCCACAGTTGGTGCCAGCTTTGACTATGGGGTAGCCAACCCGGCCTTTATCGAACCATCCTGCTGCGCACACGTGGAACCCTGAAAACAAGAGCAACGCCATGTTGTTGTGCTGCAGCCCAACCAGAAACACACCACTCTGCCTCTTTAAAGGGACAGGCTGCTGAAGATACTCATCAGCAAGGTTTTAGATCACAATCAGCAAAGCCCATGGACCAAAGACAGGCCTTCATTGTTGTGCTGTGATGTAGCAAACTGAGGATTTTATGACACCTGCAGGGCTGTTCAAACTCAGCTTTAAATGGTTCCCGTAGTTACAGCACAGTATCAGTTTCTGTGGACTCGGGGTTAAAATGAGAGCCTGGATTGTGTTTGCTGCAGACCTATTTGACGTGCTGCCTCCAGTTGCTCATAAGTGGCCAACTTCCCACCCTCGTACTTGCAGACGGCCTTGGCCTCCTTCAAAGTCAGCTGGTATCTTCCTTTGCGTGATTCCCGATGGTAAACTCCGGCTGCTCGTTCTGTCAAAGAAATGAAACTTCTCCTTGATCTTCAGCCACAACCATTTCTTCCCAAACCACCCAGTGCAGAGTGCACATTAGGAGAAATGAGATGGTGGATGCTTAAACCTAAACAATACATAACCACACGTTCTCATATGAAAATACCTTTTCTTTGGGTTAAAATAGCTCTGAGAGGAATTCACATGTTTACAGGCTATTTGAGTCCCAGCCTGGTTGTAAAACAGGCTGTTTGGCTCAAGCTGCTGGACTTCTGTACATCCTTTAACTCATTTTCCTTCAGGCAATGTGGGGAATAACAACCACTAACCAATCTGTCGTCACAACGTAAAGTAGAAATGACTCCATTCTGTTTAAATAAGAGATGTAAATATTTACCCAGCCATATTGAATTGTGAAATATTCCATTTTTAAAGCCCCAAGCCTGCACCTCGTTCAGCAGGAGGCCACAGGCCCAGAGGAGAGCTAAGACGTGCATCCTGCAGCCGCCTCTTACAGATGCTTCCAGCTGCTCTGTCACTCCGCTGCCTTTTATACTCAGACCGCTACCTCCCACAGAAGGAGGAGGAGGGGAGCAGTAAGCCCTGAGATAATTGACTGCAGGTCTGCACTAAAAGATGGTTTATTTACTCAAATTGTTATTGGATGTCAGAGAAGAACAAAATGAGACTAACCAGCCAAAAGCTGAAATGTTGGTCAACAGAGGTTTTTCCCCACCAATAATTTCTCCTTTTGATGTAGGAAGTTTTGGCTTAATTCTGTACAAGTTAGACAAATGTGAACATTAGTTCTAACGTTGGGCGTCTTCTGGTAAAACAGCTTAATGCCGGGTGACCCGTGGGGTTCCACATGGTTCCATCATTGGACATTTAGTGTTTTATATGTAACCTGGTATAATCTGGTGAAAGAAGGAAACTTTTTTATGTTTAAAGACACTTTTCTTCCCGCACGAGGAGACTGGTAAAACCCAGACTAGAGCAACATAGTGAGTTCTGTTTCTACGGGAGACTTGGAGCGGCTGCTCAGCCCTCCTGCAGATGAGTTACTCACCAAAAACAGGCCGGGGGGTGGGGGTGGGGGTGGGGTGACTGCAGCGCTGTGTGAGGCTGTCCAGATGTTTTCTGTCCCCCACATTTCCAGAGACAGAGGAAGCATTCACATAGTTGAACAGAACTAGGTCTTCGTGCTGCTGTCACACAAAGTGTTGCTTTTTAAACACGACACACTTTGACTGTGAAAAGTTTACTGGTCAGCAGCAGTTTACAAGTTTTCTATAAAACCACCGAGCTGAATGTTGGCTGTGATGATGTCACATGCTGCTAAAACAGAGCAGACCAGTGACTGACTGGTAAATTCTCCTGAGCTGGTTCCAGTACCTCACCCAGTTCAGCCCACACATGGAAAGTCCCGCTCAGACATTGTGACATACTGCGTTTTAGAAAACTGCATTTTAATGGAGGATTTATTTCCATGCCGGACTCATGCAGGGTTTGAGCAGTTGTCTGTGTCATTGTTACGCAAAAACACAAGATCGTTAAATCATTTATGCTGCTGACATCATGTCTGTCTCGTGGGCAGCCTTCGGGTTCTGCTCGGTTCTACATCCTTCCTAGTTCTTGCTCTTCATTTGGGTCCTTCCTGCACACATCAACCCTGAATCCTGACAAAAGAAGTATTTTTTGAAGCGCCCTTTGGTGGGATTTAGTAAAGGACAGATACAGGAAGTGAACCTGCTGAGTTCAGTACTAAACATGGTATTAAACCTCTAAACAGACTGGTTTGTAACGGAGAACCTGTTTGAGAACGGTCATTATTTCTGCTAGAATGATGCTTTGTGACATCACCACATCCAACTGGTTTCTGGAGCAGAGCTTGCTTGATTCTGGAGGATGTCACTGCCAGTAGTCAGAACCCAGCTGTAGGTCACGCCGGGACCGTTTCTGTGCTCTGTGGTGGTCAGCGCTGAGCTGTGACTCATCCCGAGTTCCTCACACAGAGACCTAGTTTCTGAAGAATGTAAACTGATAACAGCTCTGAGTCTGTGAACATGCTCCAAGGTCTACGTACTGCTCTCCATCCATCCAGACTGCAGCAGCGGTAAAACAAATCAGCTAACGTTCTTATCAGGAGACGGAGAGGTGATGTCGCCCGTTATCAGCTGAACACAAACACTTCTGAAAGTCCTTTCTGATATAAGCTAAAACTGTAATCTGTCTCTCCGTTTAATAAAGAGCAACACTAAATCAGAACAGCTCCGGCTCATGCGTCTGAACAACAAAACTGCCGTTAAACTGGGCTTTTCTTTCACAGCACAGATCACATGATTTGTCCCATTATTTTGGATGACCGTAACATGTTTTGGATCTGAATCACAGGACAGATGGAGAAGGTTTTCCTACTTTGTCATTTTACTTTAAATTCCCAAAAGCATGCACATGCTCTGTTCATGAGCAAAGAGTGATGCACAGACATGCTTCTACTACTGTCTGCAACGATTAAAGAATAAAATCGTCATCATCGTCTTCCTCCGCTTATCCGGGTCCGGGTCGCGGGGGCAGCATCCCAACTAGGGAGCTCCAGACCGTCCTCTCCCTGGCTACCTCCACCAGCTCCTCCGGCAGGACCCCAAGGCGTTCCCGGACCAGATTGGAGATGTAACCTCTCCAACGTGTCCTGGGTCGACCCGGGGGCCTCCTGCCGGCAGGACATGCCCGAAACACCTCGCCAGGGAGGTGTCCAGGAGGCATCCTGACCAGATGCCCAAACCACCTCAACTGACTCCTTTTGATCCGGAGGAGCAGCGGTTCTACTCCAAGTCCCTCCCGAATGTCCGAGCTCCTCACCCTATCTCTAAGGCTGAGCCCGGCCACCCTATGGAGGAAACTCATTTCGGCTGCTTGTATACGCGATCTCGTTCTTTCGGTCATTACCCAAAGCTCATGACCATAGGTGAGGATTGGGACGTAGATAACCGGTAAATCGAGAGCCTGGCTTTCTGGCTCAGCTCCCTCTTCACCACGACAAATCGGCTCAGCGTCCGCATCACTGCAGACGCCGAACCAATCCGCCTGTCGATCTCCCGATCCCTCCTACCCTCACTCGTGAACAAGACCCCGAGATACTTAAACTCCTCCACTTGAGGCAGGACCTCTCTCCCGACCCGGAGTTGGCAAGCCACCCTTTTCCGGTCGAGAGAATAAAAGAATAAAATCATTTTCTAATTCATTTCTAGTTTCTGAGAATTAAAGTGGACAAAAGCACAGAGATGGGATAAAATCAGCAGCATATGTGAATACTGCTGACTGAAATAGCCCTTTTATCATCATGTGTGGTGAATGTGCCAAATAAATATCAGTAGCCTATTTAAAAAGCCACAGCCATCCTCCGGCCTTTAAGTCCAACTACAGAGAATGACTTGTTATCTACAGTCGGAGCCTCAAAGCCTGCTAGAACGACCACGAACATGAGGATAAAGCTATTTGCTAGCTCATCAGATTGGTCAGGCATCTGCAGCGCATCTCGCCACTAAAGTACAAGAAGAGATGAATAATGTTCTTGGTACCAGTGTTTCCCACTCTTTCTCCTGAGGGTCGTACAACACTCGATGTTAGGATTTCTATGACAGAAATGCACGAGGCCGTTAAGTTACTGAGAACCAGCAAAGCACCAGGTATAGCTTTCTCCTTTGTTACAAAATACCTACAATCAATCACTGACCTTAGGCTACCTCCCTTCAACACAGCTGCAATAACAGTCTAGTTAAAAAAGACAGAGATCTACTGTGTAGTTCTTATCCAATCTCACTGGACTACAAACGTTATCTAAGATCCTGGCAACTAGACTTGAGAAAATTTTACCACAAATAATAACTGTGCAGACGGGTTTATGAAAGGAAGACGCTCCAGTACCGGTGTTAGAAGGCTACTGAACAGTGTTCATACAACAAATGAACGGAACACAGAAGGAGTCGTCTCTAGATGCAGAGAAAGCCTTTGACTGGTCTGGGTGTTTTTTTGTTTGCTGTGGTTTTCAAGATGGCTTCATTTCTTGGATGAAGTCATGCCACCTCAGTAGCAGTTTAACCAAGAAACAGCAATCTGAATCGTTCTCTCTGGGCAGAGGAGGTGTCGACACCTTTTCTGCCATAATTCTTAAAACACTTACCTAAAAACTTAGTATCTAGCTAATATATAGTGGCGTTTTATTAGTGAAATATGAGGAAGCCATTAGCTTTCCTGGTTTATTATTACCTTAAAAATCAAGCAGCTCCAGTGCCTCTAATAATCTAATCAGGGGTGATTACATGTATTCATTTTCTGACTAAGATTTTGATCTGCTGGTTTGTGAAGAATGAAGATTGCTGTAAAGACTCTGACTCGAGTCAGTGACTCGATGCAACCTGCTGGGTTCCTTATACAGGAAACTGTTTACTGATCGGCTTAATGAACTGACCTGTATTAGAATGTTTACTATTCAATTCAATTGAATTCAAGTTTATTTATATAACACCAAATCACGACAAGAGTCGTCTCAAGGCACTTCACATAATAAACATTCCAATTCAGGTCAGTTCATTAAGCCAGTCAGTGACTTTACAGCAATCCTCATACTAAGCAAGCATTTAGTGACAGTGGAGAGGAAAACTCCCTTTTAACAGGAAGAAACCTCCAGAGGATCCTGGCTCAGTATAAGCAGCCATCCACCATGACTCACTGGGGATGGAGAAGACAGAGCACGCACACACGCGCACACACACGCACGCACGCACACACACACACACACACACACACACACCAAGCAATGTGTCTATGGTTACATTGTGATTTCTTAGTAAATATTCTATTTGGCGAGAGATAAACTTTATTGTATTTATCCTAGTGAATCTATAATTAAACGGATAAATTAGCATTAGCACATCCAACGTCAAGGAAAGCAAAAAGTTATTATCAGGAGAGGGAGAATGTTTAAGTGGTTAGCAGCAGTGTGCTAGACGATGGCCCCCTCCATGAGGCCACCACAGCTCAGCAGAACATCATTGTAGCTTATTCTGGGGAGAAAAACACTTAGAGAAAAAAATGAAGTTAACAGCTGAAATAGCAGGAAATAATACAGTTAAAGAGCAGATTGTAGAAGAATATAGTCAAGTGTAGAAAGGGGTCAGTGTATCCTCCAGCAGTCTAAGCCTATAGCAGCATAACTACAGAGATAACTCTGGATAACCTAGCCTTTTTAGATGGAGGCATGTTGGAGGCAGGGCAAGGGAGAGCCGTCTTTACCGACTGTACACTCCACCTCCCTCTACTCCCCCACTTGTCCAGATATAGGCTAACATCAGGTTTTAACCATAGGCCCTATCAAATAAAAAATGTTTTAAGCCTAGTCTTAAAAGTAGACAAGGTGTCTGCCTCACGGACTAAAGCTGGGAGCTGGTTCCACAAGAGAGGAGCCTGATAGCTAAAAGATCTGCCTCCCGCCCTATTTTTAGATATTCTGGGAACCACCAGTAAACCTGCAGTCAGAGCGAAGTGCTCGGTTAGGAACGTATGGAACAATCAGGTCACTGATGTATGATGGAGCTTGATTATTAAGAGAGCTTTATATGTGAGAAGGAGGATCTTAAAATCTATTCTGAATTCAACAGGTAGCCAGTGTAGGGAAGCTAAAACAGGAGAGATATGATCTCTCTTTTTAATTCTCATCAGAACTCTAGCTGCAGCATTTTGGACAAGCTGAAGACTTTTAACTACATTCTGTGGACTTCCTGAGAGTAATGAATTACAGTAATCCAGTCTTGATGTAATAAATGCATGAACTAGTTTTTCAGCATCACTCCTGGAAAGGATGCTTCTAATCTTAGCAATATTCCGAAGGTGGAAAAAGGAAATCCTACAAACCTGTTTAACCTGGGATTTGAATGACATGTCCTGGTCGAAGATAACACCAAGGTTCCTTACTTTGTTCTCGAAAATTAATTTAATGCCATTCAGGTCAGGTGATTGACTAAGCAATTTCATTTTCTGGATTTCTGGTCCAAAGATGAGAACTTCCGTCTTGTCTTGATTTAAAAGCAAAAAGTTTAGAGTCATTCAATTTTTTATGTCCTCAAGACAAACCTGTAATCTAACTAACCGATTAGGTTCATCAGGGTTAATGGATAAATATAACTGAGCATCGTCAGCATAACAATGAAAGTTTATCCCATGCTGTCTAATGATTTTACCAAATGGGGGCCTATATATAGTAAAAAGAATTGGTCCAAGCACTGAACCTATGTGAAGTGCCTTGAGACGACTCTGGTCATCTCAAGGCACTGGTCGTCGTGATTTTGCGCTTCATAAATAAACTTGAACTTGAACTGCAGGGTGTCAGACGCTGGCAGAGAAAGCATACATGGAACGCCACAACCAAGTGGCTGGCATCTTGTACAGAAACATCTGTGCAGAGTATTGGGACAGGGACTGGAAGCCCCAGGGTCAAATTGGGTAACTCCCCCTAAGGTGGTTGAGAATGAGAGAGCCAAGCTCCTGTGGGACTTCCAGATCCAGACTGACAAAATGGTGATGGAGAACCAACCGGACATTGTGGTGGACAAACAACAGAGGACAGCCGTTGTGGTTGATGTGGCGATACCAAGTGATGCAACATCAGGAAAATGGCTAAAGCAGATCCCAGGAAAACATCGGATATCTCAGTCCAGAAAAGAGATCTAGGAACACCTAAGATACTTCAGAACCCTCAAGCTCCCAGGCCTCTGGTAGAAGACCCAAGCTTGAAAGATTGAGACCAGCCATGTGTGTGTGCGTGTGTGTGTGTGTGTGTGAGAGAGAGAGAGAGATGTGGCAGCGGGTTGCCACAACGAAAAGAGAAGCACTCTACTATCCATCCGTCTAGATTAAGTAAAGCACATTGTTTAGCCACCAGGGAGCAGCAGAGGGTAGGACATTAGAAGCATCCACTGGATTTTTTCCCTTTTGTCATTCAGAGACCAACTTCTGACTAGTTTAAACAAAACGTCATCATTATAAAAGGTCTGGGTTCTCTTTGTAGGTTTTTTATGATGATGCTTTAAAGAAAGACAAATTCCAAATAGGTTCGGCTCCATTATTCCTCATGAAGGCTACATCAATCTGAACTATATTTCTGGCTGAAAATTAGGACAGGAAATTCCTTTGGACTTTTCTGTGAGGAGTATCTGCAGAGATGTGTGTGTGTGTGTGTGTGTGTGTGTGTGGGGGGGGGGGGGGGTCATGAAAATGATGTGGTCACAAGGAAGCTGCACGTGTCTCTGAGCTCTGGTTGTGTTTTCTAGTCTGACATGATGAAATATGTCGTTTACTTGTGGCTGGATTTGTCTCACATGAAGACATCTAGCTGACCACATGACTTTTTAGTGTAATATGTACAATTTAAGCAGTTACTTCAGTGATGACACTTCACCAACTATGGCCCCAGGAACCGTGAGTGTGTGTGTGTGTGTGTGTGTGTGTGTGTGTGTGTGTGTGTGTGAATGCATCTGCACACTCATTAAGTCATTTACAGGCAAGCCAAGATGTTTTGATGTTCAACTGAATATTTTAGGTTAAAACCAGTCCTCTACAGTCAATGTGCTGTCCTTCCTCTGGCCAGTAAAATATTTTACCAGGTCATCACCAGGGAAAGCGGCAGACGCCTCTCCCTCAGCCACAGGGTTGTAGTTCAGTTCCCCATTCAGTCTGCTACAGTTGTGTCCTTGAGCATGACCCTCCGTACCTGCTGGTGATGGTCAGAAGGACCGGTACCTGTGTACTACAGTCTAGCCTCTGTCAGTGCGCCAGAGCAACTGTGGCTACATCTTAGCTCATCACCACCAGTGTGAATGACTGACTAAAGGGCTTTGGGGGGTTCCAGGGTGCTAGAGAGTGCTGTATAAATACTGGCTGTCAGTTTTTAACCTCATTGTCCTCGTCACGACCAGTGTTCATCTGAGTCCTGCATCAGCATGTCCCTGTAGCAATGGACATTTCACCCTGTCAGGAGCAGCAGAGCTACTGCAGAATCTCCCATGAGAGCAAACATCTCAAATACCATCCAGCAGCCACTTACTGCACTACATCTATAGTACCTCTGTGACTCCAACAACATCCAGAAACAGAAACGGAACTTTCACTACCCCAGAACCACATCCCATTGTTGAGCATGGTGCTGGTAGCATCATGATGTGGCCATGGAGGATAAATGAATGCAGCTCAGCAGCGACTTAAAAAAAAACCACAGATGTGGGACAAGACTTAACCTTTCTATTCATCCCAGCTGTGAAGTATGGCAGTGGCAGAATCATGCTGTGGGGGTTTTCAGCAGGAGGGTGGCATGCTACACACAGTTCATGTTCACTGGAATATGCGCTAAAACAGAACACAGCAAGACCAAAGGTACCGATTGAAGCCATTTATTGTTTGTGCAGAGTTATGCCGACATGGAGGGGTGGGAGTCCTCTGGTGGACTCGAGTATGGACCGGACTCACATAAATGTTTCTGCTGCAGTAGTTTTAGTCAAATGTGCAAAGACTCAAAGAAAACACTCCGATTTCAGAGATGTGCACACGCGCACACACACACACACACCATACATGCATCCACTCCCACAGCGGTGAGGGCCAACACACTGGGAACAGACCAGCTCTGGTTGGGAGGAGCCATTTGGGCATTAATACCAGTGATACTTTAATTCCAGAAAACTAAATAATAGATGTGCAACTAAAGATAGTCTATGAAATCAAGAGAAAAAAAGTGTATTGGCATTCATTCACAAAAATATAAATCATCAAAAACCGCTTTAATTCTTATCGACATATCAAACATCTGATTTGAATTCCAGTAAACATGATTTTCAGGATGAAGTTTGAGGAAGCAGTAGGTACTCATGACAGCGCTTCAACAATGTTGGCTTTGGAAAACTGTGGAGATGAAGTGAATAAGTGAGGTGTAAAACTTTAATCTTCAAATGGTTTAAAGGAATGGCCTGTAGGTCAGCGTGACCTCTGACCTTTAGCCGATGACAGCAGGTTAAATCTACACACAACAGGGCAGAGTAAGTGCCACATCAGATGGTGTCTGACCGAGGCTCTGGTGAAAGTCAAGAGGAGCTCTTATGTTCAAAAATCTGAATACAGAAGAGTCCTCTGCAGCTTAGCGACTTCATCCAGGGGTGGAGGGCGAGTTTTGGCCCAAAGCAGGATTAAGAATTCAGGCGCTGGTGTCAGGAAAAATAAACCAGAGAGATGACGTCAACGTCACTGGTTTAGGGCCACGTTGGTACCATTCAAATGAATAGAATGATGTGCAAACACACACACACACACACACACACACACACACACACACACACACACACACACACACACACACACACACACACACACACACACACACACACACACACACACACACACACACACACACACACACACTATTAAAATTCATTGTGCAAAAAGCCCGTTTCTTAGTCAATATTAGTACCGAACGATTGGACGTTCCTCCAGAATTGTGTTATTTGAAGCTAATCAGAGTTCTGCTGAACGAGTTCAAACTATAAATGTGTTTAGAAAAATATACAAAAGTGATCCGATGATCTGCTGCTTGGCTTTTGTTTGACTGCAGATTGAATTTGTCTCAGTCTTCTTCGTGGGTTCAGCTCATGATCCTCTGCAGCACGGTGGTGAAGAAGTCACACCTCAGTTGGGATCTCCTCAGTAGCTGCAAGAGGACAACTCCTGTGGACTCAGCAGAGAGGAGAGGAGAGGGGAGGAGCGAGCTCCATCGGGGATCTGTGAGTCGGACCGGTCCTGCCGTGCCTTGTGTTGGGGGATCAGTGGACCCCACCGTTGTAGGACTTCCCAAACATGCTGAAGTCTGACTCCAAAAAGTGTGTGCTGACTGGCTGCTTGTACAGTGGGTTGGAGGCCTGAGAGGCAAAAGAACAGCTTATGGTTGCATTCTGTAGGAAAACCAGTGTTCTGAGTTTCTGTAGGTTATTAAGGGGCCTGCCATGTACAGTGGCAGGCCCCTTAATGTTCTGTCTCCATTTATTCTTTCGTAAGCTAGCTAGATCAGGGGAGGTATGGCGTTACTTTTCTCAGACATCACCATCTAGGTGGTGCTATTGCAAAGGTCAACACACTTTAGCTAATAACTCCTAAACCATAAGTCGCACACTCTAACTTTATATCTCTTTGATCCTTGGATGACTTTGCATCACGTTTGTATTGGCCACACCCACTTCCACCAAACTTGACTTTTGCCATGTCAAAAAAGACAGAACCTAGTTTTAGTGAGTTCTCCAACATCGTGTGGTACGGCATGGTATCAAAGTCAGACTTGGTGGATATGATCGATTCACCAAGCTAACAAAATCTAACGAAAAATAAACAGTAAAAATTATTTAATTTGTACTAGAAACAACAAACGCGTAGCGCTAGCTAGCACACGACTTCATCTCCACCATTTTTTAAAACTGATGACTAGACTTCACATCTTCATGAGGAATGAGATCTTGGCCTTGTGTATTGACTCTTATTAAGATTCACCAATAGGGGGTGCTAAAGGGTTGAAAGGTTAACATCAGTATTTTAGATTGATGGATTTCCTCTCATCTTAGCACAGATGTTCACAACCACACCCTGAAGCTATGGACGTGCGGTCTGATGATATAAGATCATCAAGGATTGTAAAGTGATGACAATCTACCAAAGCTTGGAGATCATAGAACCGTCTATTTGCGTTCTATCACCTGTGCCATTATTTCTGGACACGTCTACAGGCACACATTTTTTCTCAGCCGAGTAACGAGGTTTGCTGGTCTGCTTCTGTCAGTACAACAGACACACAGACGAACCAATCAGAGCAAGTTTAAGTTGGTTTGTTTAGCTGGCGTTGCTCAGCAAAGCGGAGGGAAATATTCTAATAATCGATGTATTAACATGCGGACATAGACTATTATGAATCTTTGAAGAAGCACAGTGCCACTCCTAAAGGGTGGCCATTGACACCCCTTGAAAATTTTGGAGCCCCCCAGGGAAGACCAGTTTTAAAAATAATATTAATGTTCACTCAAACCATAAATTCACCTTATTTATATTCAAGACATAATTGTGAAACCCAATAAAAAATTATAAACTTAATGAGTAAAGAAATAATCAGAATACAAAATGTTTTTATACGTTTCTGCTGCTTACCATCTTAAAAACGTTCATATCTGGTGAATTGAGCCGATAAATCAAACTCTAAAATAAATTTTTTATATAAAAATTCAGATAACTAAAATTTATTTTTCTGAAATGCTTGTGTTTCTCAAATTTGACTTTTGGATACATACGGTTTATTAAACATTTCTTTTGCCCCATCTGACCACCCTTAGCAAAATTTTCTGGGGGCATCGCTGGAAGCACACCATACTTGATTATAGTGGCTAGCCGCTAGCATTAGTCACTAGCGGTCGTTACATGTATTCGATCAGGGAACCTCTGGGTCAGTGTTCTGCTAATGGCGAGCTATAGCCTGATATTTGTACATTTTGGACACTTCATGACATTTTTAAACAGTAAACACTAAAATGAATGTTTCTGGTTGAAAATGGGATGATCTCGTACTCTCACTAGAGTGCAGCTCTCTCCATTTAAAGTCAAAAGGGGGTGTGACACTGTTCACCTCCCACAAGGAGGCGCAGATTCATCTCTCTTTATCTAAGGTGACGTGTCATATCGCAGCCATTTTGATTTCACCTCAAGCTATGTTGGAGTTTCTAGCACAAAGAATGGACTTTTCCTGCTGTCATCTTGAATGTAAATAAATGTTTATATTTGCTATTCTGAGTGTTTCGTGACACTGCGTATAACTTGTGTATGGAGATAGAAATATCTCCACCGGAAGTTCGCTTCCAGATTACCATCTGATCACTGGTAAATTTCCGTAGCTTGACTATCGTCGATTGCGACAGTAAATATAAGCTTTTAAAATGGAATAGCGTCCATGCAACACGAATTGTCCACGCTAAATTGTCCGAAATATTAATACGAATGATCACGAACGTTCGATTATGTGGGCCGGCCAGTTCTGTGACAGAATTGGACCACAATCGCCTGTTTCAGCTGACAGGCCTGCTAGCTTAGCACGCCCAGCTGCTAAAGTTTTGCTCTCGATTTTGGCAAAAACGGAGTAGCTACCTGCAGCTGAAAATCGCACAGCGCACCTGTGTCTTTAAAATCTGCAACTTTGCATTTGGCTTCATGGCTTTTATTATTTGCGACGTTTGTGTTTTAATGAGCCTTTTTACCGTGACTGCCAACCGGAAAGTCTGAGGAATCACACCAAGCTTTCTGCTCTGCAGGTAACGTTTACTGTAATGTTTTTTAAACTAGCAAGAGTCAGGAAGATGATGTGTAAAACTACCCTGAAATGTCTGTACCGCCCCCTAGCGGCAGGAAACTACACACTGCCACTTTAAACCAGACTAGTCAACGACGGTGAGGTAGTCGTTCTGAGGTGGGACTCGGCTTCGCTGTCTGACTTGAACCCTAGGAAGAAAAGTCTGGATCCTCCGTGGATGAGAATCACATCACAATGTAAATAAAGCATTCTTACCATTTCATATCGAGCACGTGAGCGTGCACTTTGGAAGCGAGCAAACTCTTGGTGGTCGTGTATGGTGATGACCAGTTTCCAGATGGCCAGCAGGACTATTCCGATCAGCAAGATGCTGCCAACCACTACGAGCAAAACCATGAAGGCGTCTGGAGCCCCGCCACACTCTGAGAGGAGGGGAGACAAAGCATCTCATCCAATGCCAGACATTGATGGAGCTACAGATGCTGCAGTAAAATCTTGGATCAATTTTTAAAGTAGAAATTTTGCCCGAACTCCCGCTAACAAGTGCCGCATAGTGTGTTATTCTGAAGACATCAAATTAAATAGTACATAATTACAAATCAAAATGTGAGTTTAACACTTATTTTTTCTATCGCGTTTTTTATTTTATGTTTTGTAGCTGAAATCAAAATGAAAACATTGATTTGATCGCCAGCACAGCAGAGGTGACCCTAGACTTACCCGGTTCTGCAAGAGCAGTGAGTAAGGACAGGCCGCTGGCGTGCTCGGAGTAGGTGAACTTCATGACGCAGTCGTTGTCTGTCTTATACAAACAAAGCACAGCATCGGGCTCTTTCGTTTCTGAGGAACAAGGACAAACAGAGGACATGTTCAGGAAACTAATTAGAGACAAGTTAGTTTGTCTGCAGCCTGAAAGCCTTTGCTGTCCAATCACAAAAAGCCCTGGGATCAGGTCCCAAGACTCTCCGCCTTCAGACCCTCCTCTACTTCACCCACAAAGCATCTGGAATGTACATATGGAGTCTATCAAGGCTGCTCAGATGGTCGAAATAGCTGAAATGCTCTGAAACACATCAGATCTGGTCTGGTGCCACACCGGGCCACTAAGGAACGTGTCCAACTACCGCAGCGCAGTCACTAAACCATCAGATGATCATTAATACAGGTCTGGACATCACCGACAGCTCACCAACAGAAACATGGGGGTGTAGAAGCAGGAACTAAGCACAGGCTCCGCCTCCTGGAGGTCCGTAGGTACTCATGAGTAGGGATGCACCGATCAGGTTTTTTGCTGCCGTTCACCGATACCGATCATGTGGATTGGCCAGAAATTTTCTACAACATTATAATGAGTGCTACAAACTACATAATCTGGGAATAAAGGAAATGTAACCTAATCTAAAATGGTCTGTATTAGGGTTGTCACGGTGTGAAAATTTAACCTCACGGTTATTGTGACCAAAATTACCACGGTTTTCGGTATTATCGCGGTATTTTTTTTAAAAGGGCTACATTTTCACACAATTAAATAAACCCTGTATGTCAGGAAATATTGTCCTCAGTTTGTATCTAAATTTAGCCTAAAATGTGTTATTTTGTAATTAAGTTGTTTATTTGTTTACATTTTTTCCCTTTAGTCTTTAAAATAACAATATTTGCCCATAACTTCTTATTTTTTGTCTGTTTGATGTCATCATTTAAAAATATTAGATCACATGATACTCAGTACTCAAGTAGCCTTCTAATCAGATACTTTTTTACCCTTACTTGAGTAATAAACCCTATATCAGGAAATCTTGTCCTCGGTTTGTGTCCTTCCAGTGAGCTTTGCAGATGTGGGAAAATGTCATCAGGCAGTAATCATTGTTAAATTCATAATTATTCTCGGAGAGAGACCAACTCTTATCTGCCCCTGGGAGCCCCGTAATGCATAGCGTCATTTCAGCATGGGGGTGTCCGCGACACGGTTTATATGCAGGTAGCGGCGCTGCGGCTGCTTTATATAGCGACTCGTTGCATTCTTCCTCAACCCAAATCCTCGGATCACGCATTTTAGCTAAAACGCTAACGTTAGCTTGCCTTGCGTTGACTGTAGAGTTGTGGGTGATGGTCACGCAGATGTGTCATGAGATTTGAAGCATTGCTGCCTTTCACAGACACTTTTTCTGCACGTGCTGCAAACAGGATAGCCGTCTTCTATAAACTCCCTCGGCATTCTTCAAATATCCAAAAGATGCCCGTATTTCCGACTTTGTCTTCTTTGAGGGATAAAAAATGTCCTCCTGAGCGCTGCCGTCTCCTCCTTTGACCATTATTTCAGCTTTAGCTTCAAGAAAGTTTTGGTCGTAAACAAAAAAGCGTGCATGTGCCGCCGGCAACTTCAGCCGATGATACGGTGGCTGGTAAGGGTCACCGCGCCTACACCGCAGCCACGGTAACCCACCAAGATAATATAGTTTTTAAAAAAACAAGACGGTTATTATTATTGTCAACTTTTTTTTTTATCGGGGTTTACTGCTACACCGGTTACCGTGACAACCCTACCTGATCGGTCTGCTTTGATCTGTTTTGAAAATTCAGATCAAAACCGATAGGGGCGCTATCGGCCGATTACGATCAAATGCCGATCCATTGGTGCATCCCTACTCATGAGGGAGGAGGCGAATGTCTGCTTAGAGCGGGGCAGGTGTGGCTGTGAGACACCTGCTTCATAATAACCAAACTGAGCTCCAGACACGGAGCAGAATGTGCAGAAACCAAAAAGGTCCACAATTCTGCTTTTTCAGACCAATAACCACCATCCCCTCTGAAATCACCGGTCTAAATCAGCAATGACCTATAACCCTGCTCATCTGTTGTTTACATTAAACCCCACTGTTTAACCAGTGACCCGTCACAGTGAGCTGAAGGGACAAGGTCAACCTGAACAGAAAGCTAGCTAGCGTCAACCTCACTTCCAGCTAACACACCAGCAGGAGCGAGACGTGTCTGCTTAAAAGACTTCGACTGAGCAAGATTCAGACAGGACATCTCATAAAGTGACTCGTCTTAAGGTGATGGTCTAAATCAGGGGTTCTCAATCCTGGAGGGCCAGAATTGCTTGAAATGCTCTTCAACTACCTATGGCAACCAATAAATTAAACGCTATTTCAAAAAATTAATAAATCACTTCTGAAATGTACATTCCTGGAAAAACCTCATCCAATCATTCTAAATGTCCCTTCTAATTGAGTGGATCATGATCCCAGTGAGTCGTGGTGGATGGCTGCTTATACTGAGCCAGGATCCTCTGGAGGTTTCTTCCTGTTAAAAGGGAGTTTTCCTCTCCACTGTCGCTGCATACTTGCTTAGTTTGAGGATTGCTGTAAAGACTCTGACACTAGTCAGTGACTCGATGCAACCTGCTGGGTTCCTTATATAGGAAACTTTTTACTGATTGGCTTAATGACCTGACCTGTATTGGAATGTTTACTGTGTGAAGTGACTTGAGACGATTCTTGTCATGATTTGGCGCTTTATAAATAAACTTGAAATGAATTGATTTGAATCCCTCCATCAAACGTCTCTGATCGCCCCTCCCCTCTTCTTTAATTTTATGCTGTCCAGTTGTATGTTCATTAGCTACTTTAGGGGTACTCCATCTATTCATGAATTCAGGATCTGAAATTTCTTTAAAAGCCACCTACTCCTGCAAGATTTATGTGGGTCCCATAGGACCCCAATCAAATGCAGGGGTTTAGGATGGATCTCAGAGTTGTTTCTTTTTAAGTGTTGCTTGTGTGAACGGTTTTCTCTAAAGCTTGGTTTATGCTTGACGCGTCCGCGAGGTTCGCACGGCTCCGCGCGGCAAAATTGCGTCATTTTAACAACCACGCCCCTCCACCGCGCCTCCGCACGGGCCAAACTTTCCGCACCGCGCACCGAGGAAATTTTCTAACCACGCGGACGGTCGGACACGGAAAAACATGGCGGACTGGCAAGAACTAGTATGGTAGAGGTTCGTAAATATAGACATTAGTATGATTCAGCTCTCAGAGATCACCGTGATCAACATGTTGTTAATAATTCTTGGAGAGAAATAGCTCGCACTGTCGGAAAAGACGAGGACGCTGTTAAAAATGCTGGAATGCCATGTTGTAAACAACAGTAATTTTTACTTCTACTATGGTGTAGTGTTGGATGCATGCCGTAGAGCTCCATGCTGCCCCCTACAGTTTGGGAGAATATTGGCTCACCGCAGAGACAAGCCACATGAACCATAAACGCTGCGAGTTGTGAAGCGCGTTCCATCCGCGAGCCGCATCACCAAGTGGAAAGTAAATGCGTCAAGCATAAACCAAGCTTAAGAATGTCTATCCTACCTTCAATGGAAGTCCCACTGATGCAAGAGAAACAAACAAGGAAACTGAGAACCTTTGCAAATGTTTTGAGACACTGTGGAAACTCCCTGAACGTAACTGATAGCCAGCTGCTGCAGCCTTGTGAGAAACCAGCTTCTGGTGTTAAACGTCTCTCGTGTGCTAGGTGAGTATTTACCCACCAAGGTTCTCCACTGTGACGATTTTGTCCTTGCACAGGCGCTGACAAGTCTGGTTGTCTGCGAGTCTCCCAGAGTTAAACAGTCGACATTCGATGCACTCCCTGAAGCAGAGGAAAGTTACGCGTTACTGCAACTACCATGCTTACATTTGTTAAACCAGGAAAAAGTCAAACCTCAGACTCAGATGCAGCAGAAAAACCTAGTTTGGTTGAGAAATAAATACTTCAGGATATAGAAGCTCCCTAAAATACATCAATATTAAATAATGAGCAAACTCTTTTTTGTCCGAGTAAAACAGAAGCAGACGAGTGACTAAAACAGCTTCAAATAAATAAATGTGATATAAAAGAAAATAAACATGGCAGGACAAATATTTACAAAACCTGGGATGTTTCTACAGAAAATGCTTCATGCTTTCATCTCCAACATGCGGCTGATCACAGAGCGGATTATCTGAACAACCCTGCGAGAGGACTGCGTATGCATGACCTTTGACCTGTTGTACTGACCGACACTGACGGTTTGGTTTCCCACCTCATCCATCTCCACTATCATGAACCGCCTACTTTAAAACAGTCTATGTGGGGTTTCAAAGACAGAAAAGTGATTTTGTGTCTCGTCCTTCTGAATGTCTTTACCTCTTAGTCCCGCAGGCGTCGGGACAGGTGGGGCATTTTTCACAGGTGTCGCCAAAAGCCCCCGGCTCAGTGCACTGACAGTGTCCACACACACAGTTTCCCCGGCCGCTACACATGTTCCCGTCATCGGAGATGCAGGACGAAGTCTCGGTGGAGCAGTTACAGTTGTCTCCGATGAAGCCGGCGTGGCATTTACACTCCCCACAGTCACATTCCCCGTGTCCTGGGAAACACAGGAGCAGACGTGGAGTCAGTGGTTGCAGATCGCTGTGGAAAAACTACAGGGTCACCCAAACAAATGCTCGGGATATTTTCTTGTTTTACAGAGTGGAAAAGCTCCTTCACACAGTCTTACTCATCCAGCACAGCACTACAGATGCAAACGTTGAATGTGTCTTCATTTTGTTTGTACAACTGTTGTTAAATCTAACCAGAGGGAGCCGTCATCTCGGTCAGACAGGAGGACTTCCCCTCTGCGAGCCTATTTAACACATATAGAGTAGACAGGAAAAAGACTGGGTCGAAACAGGCTGAAGAAAATAGTTTTAAACATTAATTAGGCCGAGGCTGCTTTAAGACGAAAGGTAGCAGCTTTTAGACAGTCATGATGCTTTTATCAGACACCAGGTGTGACCTGGAGAGGGGCAGCATGCACCAGGATCACCCAGCCTCTGGCCTCTCTCTTCCACTAGTGGGAAGGTCACTTGGGTCACTTGCGAGTGGCTGCCGCTTCAATGGTGTGTTCCAAGCTGACAGAAGCTGATCTTCATTATGGTCAGAAACACTGAGCCTGAACATCTCACTCAAAGGACTTTCTGCAGGACGGTGCAGGTGTGAGGTACACTATTTCATTTACAAACTATATTTTAATTTTAAAATAATCGAATATTTATTTTGACGGGCACGACGCTGGGTTTATGTTAACCAACCAATAGCTCCACTGTTGTGGATTGCCACAGTCCTCTTGGCACAGCGAGGCTGGCGCTAGGGCTGGACGATACAGAAAAAAAGTATATAGATACATTTTTTTATATTGATTGATGATAGGGTTTTTCCTTTCTAACTTAATAGTCACACAGAAACGAGTATTGTCTTTTTTAGCTTTGCAAAGGGCAGAGAGCAATGGAGAAGTTCAACAGGATACAGTTGTGACTCCACTCTAGTGCCCAAGTCCAAACTTCTCCCCTGCGTGGCTCGTTTTAATTGAGCATAGAAACACATGGGAGTGGTTACACATCACAATGATGTGGTGTGGTAAGATTGCATTCAATCAGCTGCAACGTGAGTTGGAACTGAAACATAATGCTCCAGACACAAAACTGTGGGTGACTGTGTGTGAATGTGGGTGAATCGTCAGAATGGGGAACAAACATGTACATGTAGCGATACATATAGATTTATATCTATATTTCAAATGTGGCGTAGATTTAGCTTGTTTATGATCTTATATTAATTAATTGGGGCACTGCCCAGTTTTGTCTGTGTGAACTGGGACACTGGACTTAATATTTTTCAGGGATGTGTATTTTTGAAATTCTGGCGATACAATACATATCACGATATATTGCGATACATTCAGTCAGACGTTACAAGCAATTTTTTTACTGAATTTATTGGAAGAATGTTCAATAAACAGTCCAAACTGATACGTAACATGTTTAACATGAGGTATCTGAACCATGATGGAGGGATTTACATTTCAATGGTGGAAACAAAACCTGTTGCACACTGCTGCCAACTAGCGGGTGGCGATTGAATCGCACAAAACAAAAAGAAAATACACAAATGTTTGCATGTAAATTCTTTCAAGAATTAGATACACGGCTTTTGAATATTGATGTAGTAATCGCAGGAAAAAATATCACGATATATTGCCATATCGATATTTTCTTACATCCCTAATATTTATATCTTCTCAAAGTTAACACCGCATTTTAATCCGAAACTGAGTTCTTGTCAGAATGTGCCGGCTATTCTCGAGATTGCTAGGCAATAATCAGGCATGATTTAAGTTTTGTGAATTTATTACAAACATCAGTTGTGACACTTGACAAAGAGAACCAAACACAGCTTATTGTTTCATGCATGAGAATAAGTAAGTGGATAAACACAAGGCTTTATGGCAGTGCTATGACATAACTAGTCTGTAATAAAAGTGGAACTTTGGTAACACATAGGATTATAGCAATTATTAGGAATAACTTCAGTAAGGAGAACAAGTGAGTGTGTGTGTGTGTGTGTGTGTGTGTGTGTGTGTGTGTGTGTGTGTGTGTGTGTGTGTGTGTGTGTGTGTGTGTGTGTGTGTGTGTGTGTGTGTGTGTGTGTGTGTGTGTGAATAAGGATTTGTGTGCAGCAGAGAAAGAAGATCAATCTTGAGAGATAAATGAGAATTTGGATCGAAAATAACAAGCCATAAAGTCTAAGTCTGAATTCACTAATCGGGTTTAGCAGGAAAAGTCATCCAGATGAAAATGATTCACAGACCTTTTCTCCATCGCCAAAGAGGTCAAAGTCAGTTTTATTGTCAATTCTACCACATGTGCAAGACATACAGAGAAATGAGGTGTCCTATGGGCTGGAATTCAGCCGGTCCAGAAGCTTGAATGCAGCCTTAAGGGGCCGTAGGACTTTTTGGCACCTCAACGGTGTCTGGGGTTCAGGAGAATCTTGTTCCCCGTGCATGGCTGCACTTTAGGTTCCTTCACTTCAGCGGCCTCGAAACGTGGAATTCAGATCGCTGGCCCAAATTATTCCAAACGGAGCCGAATCATCAAACTGTTCCAAATTGCTCTTACTCTTAATGTGAAAACTTGACGAAAATGCAGACTTCCGGTTGAGCGTGGGACGTCAAAACAAAACAACGGAGTAGCTTTGAAGTTTTACCGTAACTTTTGAGAGCTAATCACTTGAATGCGCCGGGTTCTGCTGGGCCAGATGGAAAACAGCCTGCAGGGAATGAGCTTAAGGCATCCTTTGTTCTTAAACTGCCGCCACAAGGTTCGGATGGGTGCTTATGTAACCTTTTGGGCATGCCCACCTGTATCTTACTCAAAAACCACTGGAGGGCACTGTGGCTCTTCCAAATAAACTCTACTTTCTCCAAGATGGAAAAATCCATGATCACAATTTAACACAGGTATTCATATAAAGCCTCAAAAAGTATTACTTTAGCATCAAAGTATTACTTTAAACGGGAAAGAATAAAATTCATGTCTTAAAACTGAACAGTTTTACCATTAGCATGAATTTTAACTGGAGAAACACCAAATGACAGAGGTTTCAAATAAAAGAAAACCCAAAACAAACAGTTTAGGTCGGTGGCTGATAAGATTTTAACTTAGAGCACCTTGATTTCTATTTTAAGGGTGAACAACCTAAACACCTTCTTTGATTATAGATAAACAGAAAAATACCAGGGTTTTGTTAAAAGCGAGATCCTGGACTTTTCCAGAATGACCTTGAGAAGTTTTACGAGCACCCGGCCTGGGGTGGATGAGTCAGTTATTGGCAGGTTGAGGTAAGACAGACCAAGTCCTGATAATGTCCGGCTTAACAAGTCACTTGGTAAAATTTACGTTCCTGGGAGAAAAATGTAAGAGTTAACCAGAATGCCCAACTGTGGGCCAGTTTCAAATTCCCCTCTTTATTTCCTTCTGCTGAATGTGAAAGAACCCTTTGTGTGACAATGTTATTGTTCTTTACCGTGTAAACCCATACAAAATTAACCTGAGGATATAAAATGTGGATTTCCGCTACAACATACATGGTCACACATATGATGAGATAAATGGTATTAAAAAAACCCTAAAATTCGATATCGATAATTGTTGAAAAATATTTTTTAAATTGTGGAAAATTTATTTTATGTGCACCCCTGGCCATTTAATTTTTGGTAGTTTTATTTTTTTCTTCACCTGTTCTTGCTGAGACATCTTTGTGCATTATGCCCTGCGTTGTTTGAGAGGGGAGGACCTTGTGACGTGGCATGCAATTCATCTGTGGCTTTGATTGGTTAGGAGTAGGTAGTGAGTCTAGTATGCGGCTACCTGATCATAATGAAGATGGAAACTTTTTTATCAAAGTTTTATCGACCCATTCTTTTTTCTATCGCACCGCATGTCTATCGATAGATATTGAACTATTGAATTATCGTCCAGCCCTAGCTGGCACTGTGGGAAATGGTGGACTCGGCCAGTCAAGCAGCTGCTTCGGAGCCCAGAAGATGTCGTTATCCTTCTTAGAAGAGGGGCGACCATAAAAGATCTAAAACCAGAGTGAGTTTAGGTGAAGCCTACCACAGGTGGAAGTCAAACCAAAAATGAAACCATTTCCTCGCTGCGTTAGTCTTTTTAACACCTTAATCTAACAGCTGAAATGCCTCCCCAGCCTTCCTTAGTGTCTACAGGAGTGATTCATCACTAGATTAAACAACTCAGTTGTGTTCGTGACCTGAGAGATGCAGGAATTGTGCTAGAAGCAGACTGCAGCACCAGGTATGTCAACTACACTTTACTAAGACTAACAGGGACTGGACTGACACTCTGAAGTTGCAAGTGAAAATGTCTGGCCACGGGGGGCGGTGGGGGCTAAGTGACTTTTCATTTACCCTATAAAGTAATTTTAGTACATACTGGCTCAAAAAATGATTTAAAAGTATAAAACGGCTTTACCAAGTGAAGGCACCAGAGAGGAGTGGCATATGGCTGACTCGCACCACCATGGTGGGAGGACTGTGTCCTTAAATGACTGTTCTGGCTCCAGACAGTGATGTGGTTCTCTCTCCTGTAAGTGAGAGGAGAATGAAAGAAGAGCAAATGCAGCTGCTCTCCCGTGGCCTTATTATCCAACAGGTCCTGACTAGTCGCTAGCAGAGCTGGAGTCCATAAACACTCTCCAGCTCCTAGGCTCACTGGGTGAGGGTGGGGTGGGTAGTTAAAAACATCCTGCTGTATTTTAGCACAACTACAGATTTCTAGGACTTTGAGACATCCTTGGCTGTACGGGTCACAAAGCATAAATGTTCTCCACGTCTACTTTGCTGCTACTTAAAACTACCCGAGTCGAGGACCCAGGCTGAGGGATAGTTAGGTCTGACACCAGCATGTGTTGACCTGAGGTGACTTGTGCTGAGATGGCAGTTTATAAACAAACTCGACTGAATCAGCAACTGTGCAGTGGGTCAGATGAGTTTAATGCAACATCAGGTCGGTGTAGGGAGGACTGGTCCAGGCCAGAATACAGGGAGTTGCAGTAGTCCAATCGGCAAGACACGAACAGATGGATGACATGTTCGAGGACATTAGCAGGAAGATATGGCTTCACCTTTGCTATCTGCCTTAAATGATAAAAACCTGATTGGACCACTGCACTCACTTGTCTGTGAAGATTCAAAGAACCGTCCAAAAACACACCAAGGTTTTGTAATACAGGCTTTTAGAAAACCAGAACAAGGACCAAGAGGACTAACGACGTTGTTTAAAAGATTAGGACTGCCAAATAGTAAAATTTCCGTTTTTTGACTGTTGAGCTAAAGAAAATTAATGGGCATCCATTGTTTGACACTTTTTAAGCATTTCAGTAATGAGCCAATTGACCTGGCATCACTAAGTGGCAAATAGATTTGAAGGTCATCAGCGAAACAGTGAAAAGTAATTTTATACTTCTCAAAAATAGAGCCTAAGGGGAGCATATACAAAGAAAAAAGTGCTGGACCCAAAATGGAGCCCTGAGGCACCCCACATGTCAGAGGTGTTGTTTTTTTTGTTATTCAAGTTTTTTATTAAGTTTTCCAAATTTTTACATACAAACAAAAACAAAATGACTGACTGGGACCAGGAAACGGGACCACACCAGTCCAGTTCTGGCCTCCCTGCACTGGCTTCCGATTTGCTATCGCTCACAATTCAAAATACTCGTCTTTGTTTATCATTTCTTCCAGGGTGGTGGTCCCCCCTATCTGGCCACTCTCCTGAACAAACATTCCCCATCACGCGCTCTGCGCTCCTCTGACCAAGGCCTGCTCGCTGTCCCTTGGTCTAGGTGTCGTACCCGTGGGGACCAGGCTTTCTCAGTCCTAGCACCGTTACTCTGGAACCAGTTGCCACCCTCAGTTAGGCTGTCCCCTTCTCTGCCAGTCTTTAAGAATCACCTAAAAACACACCTCCTCCACTTGGCGTTTCCAGAACATGTTTGATTTTGGCCCTCTTTTATGTTGAATCCATTCCACAGTTTTCATTGGTACACTCAATCCATCCACTCAATCCAAATGTGTTTCACACATTTGTCCTTTACCGGACTGTTTCATCTATCTTGTAATTTCCATTTTGTACTCTGTAATTTGTATTTTGTAATTTGAATTTCTTTTATTGTTGATTTATTCGATATATTTACTTAACTGTAGCATGTTCAGCGCTTTGGGCTTCCTGACAGGGTTGCGGAAGGCGCTTTATAAATAAAGCTTTGATTGATTGATTGATTGATTGAAAATATCCAAATAACCCCCCCATACAGCACTGGTTAACTCAAAACCACTCACAACTACCATTCATAATAATTTCAAAACATGCTATCCAACCACTTTTATATCTTTTTACCAATAAAAAACTAAAATTCATTCCAAGTTTCAAAATATGGGTCTTTTTTTCCCTTCATTTTAGCAATTAGTAGTTCATAAGATGCAATCTCCGTCATCGTTACTATCCAGTCTCTGTAAACAGGTGCCTCAGAACTTTTCCATTTACGCAGTATAACTCTAGCTGCTGAAATAAAACCTGTAAGAGCTAGGGCCCCTGCCGTTGTAGATATATTCGGTATACCAGACAAGTCTCCTAGTAAACAAAGTAGAGCAGTTTCCGGGAGTGGAATACCCAACCACTCTTGCATTGTATTCAGTATTTTTTTCTAAAAAGGTTGAACAACATAGCATGACCACATAGAATGAATAAAAGTACCTTCCTGCCTTTTACATTTCCAGCATAAATTGTTCTTCATTAAACCCATTTTATAAAGACGGGCCGGTGTAAAATAATATCTGTGGATTATCTTATAATGTGTCAGCTTTCCCCGTGCTTCCCTGGTAACCATCCCGTATTGGACATTATCCTTTGCCATGAATCTCTATCCAACCTTATGCTTAAATCCCTCTGCCAAACATGCCTTAAGCCATCATAATTTCCATATAATACTTTGGCTGCCATCTTATAAAACATAGATGCTGACTGATACTTTTCTGCCAATTTTAAATAGAGTTGTACAACATTGTCCTCTTCAGGCAGCTCCTTAACCAAACTGTCCAAGCTACTTCTTATTTTGAAATATCTCCATAAGTTACCTATATTGTCCATGTTAAATTGTAGCCTCAAGTCCTGATAAGATTTCACTGTTCTGTTGTTGATTAGATCCTCTAATTTTCTCATATCCCTCTCTCTCCACAAATTCCAACAGATGACTTCCTTTCCCACCCTTATTGCTGGGTTATACCAAATTGATGAGTATAATTGTTTATACTGGGATATCTTTAACCATTTGTGGAGTTTGATCCAGATATTTTTAGAATGCTGTAATATTGGATTATTCTCTTTATGCTCAGTGACCTTCTTTTGTGCTCTTTTTTTGTGACACAGCTTCTAAAGGCCAAAAGGGAGCAGTAAATTCTTTTTCTATAGCTACCCATCCTAAATAAGTGTCCTCTTTACCACCATGTTTTGTTAATTTAGCCACTTCAAAGGTAATGTTATACAGCTCCACATTTGGCAAAGCAAGGCCCCCATCCCTTCTTGTTACATACATTTTTTGTTGATTTATCCTTGGTTTCTTTCCATTCCATAGATATTCCTTTACCATCTGATTATATTGATAATAATACTCTTCACTTATTGAGATTGGAAGCATCATTGATAAATAATTAAATTGTGGCACAATCACCATTTTAATGGTATTAATTTTTCCCCATAATGTTAAATTCAGTACTTTCCATTTCTCCAGACTGTACTTTATCTTAATAAGGAGAGGAGCCATATTAATGTGCAGAGGTGCTGTTTTTGAAGTAAAAGGCCCCAAATTAACGGAAAATGACCTCTTGTGAAGGTAGGATTTAAACCACTGGAGAACAGCACCTCGGAGACCAACGCATGACTCTAGGCGGGACAACAAGATGCAGTGATCAACGGTGTCAAAAGCAGCCGACAGATCAAGTAAAACCAAAGCTGCTGACTGGCCCGAATCAGCAATTAAAAGAAGTGTCTGGTTTCATTTAGTCACCCGCACCACCAGCTTCCCCTAGTAAGTCGTGTTACTGATTCTGTAGCAAGACGCTCACAAGCTCTACTTGATCCTGAAGGTGACTACCCAGCCTTTCTAGTTCCACAAGGTTAACTGTGAAGAAACAATCAGCCAACACAGCTTTCCTATACATGTAAATATATAGTCTGGCCACGGCCTACAGAGCTCAGTCTTGGGACGAATTGTCTTTCAATTCATCTATGCGCACACTTGGACAGTGCTACAACCAATCAGAGCAACAAACAATGTGACATAATCACCGCTATGGAAATTAGTCCACCATGCACTATCAAAGAACAAGCAAATACATCTTTTTCAAAGGACAGCTCTAGTGCTAAGCTCCCCAAACATCTAATATATCCTAAAACTAAATTCCCCTGAGCTACCAGCTGGATTTAAGCTTTAACGTGTTCTGCTTGTTTCATTTCTGCCATGTTGGAGGTAAATAGATGAGAAAATTCTTCCACCTCTGTGTTTTTTCATCAGAAACTATCATCAGGAATTGTGTGTGTGTGTGTGTGTGTGTGTGTGTGTGTGTGTGTGTGTGTGTGTGTCTGTGTGTGTCTGTGTGTGTCTGTGTGTGTGTGTGTGTGTGTCTGTGTGTGTCTGTGTGTGTCTGTGTGTGTGTGTGTGTGTGTGTGTGTGTGCGTGCGTGCGTGCGTGCGTGTGTGTGTGTGTGTGTGTGTGATACTGTTATGGCCCATTTCTGAGAGGAGCCTGGCTGAATATTTGAAAAGCTTGTGGTGTAGTTTATCAGGATGACACAAAAGGGGAGGAGTCTCTGTAGAAACTCCTGGGAGACACAGCCATGTTGGACTACTTTTATGGGATTGGAGCAAACTGCAAAAGTTAGATTTATCAGTATTGTTCCTAGTGGTCCTGGTTCTGAAGCAGCAGAGCAGCCCCAGACCATAACACTACCACCACCATGTCTGACTCCAGACAGAAAGGGACACTCATCTCCCAGATGCTTAGGCTCTGGTCCCATTAGTTCAGACGAGATTTCCCCACAAGTCTCAGGATAATTTTTTTTTTCAATTTTGTACTTGTGTGCGAACATGTTCCTAAATATTAGAAAACCTCAGACCATGCGTACGAACAGCATCTAGTGGTAGAGCGGAGGAACCGCATGTATGTAAATGACTGAGAATGTACACGAGCACATGGGTGCGTACAGGTGGGATTTATCATCAGACGACTGCAGGGGAACATGCGTCTGAGAGGCCACCGCACGTTTCATAGATCAGGGTTTTGACCATTCATACGAACATTCTAAATTTCAGCCACAGGAAGGAATGCAGGAATATTTGATGAATGAGGGCCCTGATCTTTTCTGCTCCGGAGCAGCTTGTTTAAGGAGGAAAAGTGAGCCACGCCAGCACTTTCTCACCCATGGGGCGTGTTGCCCTTGACATGGATGCTACTACCCAATCATACATTTGGACTCTAATTATAACAGCCACATTGAAACACATGATTACTGAGTGAGAGAGAAGTCGGGGTATGGTCTGGGAGCTAGCTGACAGAACTGAAATAACAAGTCAGTCAGCAGACGCTAAAAGGGTCAAAATGACCTCGAATTAAACTGTCAGAGCAACTGTAGCCAACAAACCTTCTCAGGGATGATTATTTTCATAGTGCTGAAGATCGAGCGTCAATCCGGTCGTCCTCATTCAGCTCAGCCTGTTTCAGACCTAGCACGCTGCCCCTCCCCGCCCCTGCCAAGCACTCTAGATTATAATAGTAGCTCCTTAAATTGCAGCTTGACAGCAGAACAATATCCCCATAGAACACTTAATTACACTCCCAGCCTCAGGATGAGATTACAGTCCAGTCGTGGGCTCAGGCGGGCCTGAGGCTACGTGTCTCTCTGTGCTTTGGTAAAATCAGCAGAGGCGACTCTCATTATGAGTGACAGCTGCAGAGTGGAATGAGGATCGTTTCCTCTCCAGAAGCCATCTGAAAACATCCACGCTTGAGATAAGCCAGCTCTGAAGGGACTGGAGCTGTCTCAAAAACACTTCAACATGTTCCCGCCCATCAGCAAGCTGCTGAACGCAGACGTGATTCTCCACAGAAGGAAGAAAACACAAAGCAGAGAAACCCTGGGAGTTCCCCCGGACCGTCGTTCCTCTCTGGAGAGACGGCAGCTTCTCTAAATGAGGACAAACCACTGATGGGGCAGACAATTTTCCATCCAATGTCTCCAAACAGGAAGCAGAGAACTCTCCAACACCACAGAATTGAGCAGAAGTCTAGATCCTGTCACTCTCGTTTGCTCTAGAGTCTAGACTGTCAGCTCACTTTGGGGCAGATGAGTGAGAGTCACAACAGTTGCCTCCTTCGGTCCTCTTCATGTACACACAGATTGTCCCCTGGTGAGCAGTCACTTCATTCTAAGTTGAACACAAACGGACCTTCCAACTTGAGGCTGATAGTTAAGGCTGAGTCATGCTTCTCCGTCTGCGTCAGCGGGGAGACACGCAACGCAATTATCCGTCCTTGCGTAGGGCCCCGGCAGGCACGCAAGTACGTACGGAGTCGAGCCCACTTTTTTAAACATTCGTCGAACGAGACGGACAACGTAAGCTTGTGATTGGTCAGGACGCTGCTGTCGTCTACACCGCCGCCATTGCGCCCTCAAAAACATAAAGAGAGCCGAGGATAACTAGCGGCAGACACGGAGCAGCTTGAAGAATACCTCGTGAAAAAACTCTAAAAATATGAACATTTAATTCCCCGTGACTGGAGGAGTGAAAAGATGTGCAGCAAGCGTTTTATTTGTGGACGGAAATGACAGGAAACATGGGTTTAGAGGTGGCGAGCGCATGAAGAGGTGGAGGAGAATGAGAGACAAATTTGTCCGTGTTAAAAAGTCTCTAATATACAAAAAACACAATATAAACACACTATCTTGGACCGATACATGACAGGATACCACAGAACAGCACTACACCCTCTGCTGTCCTGGAGGGGAATTGCTTTGCAACACTCTCCAGGAGACGGAGAAGTATGAGGGCAAAACATCTCCGTCAATCCGTGCGTGTCTATCCCTGTTGGAGCTGACGGAGGAAGCATGAATCAGCCTTTAGGGTTAGTTCCTGACCTGGGCCTCAGTGGGTCAGGAGCAACTCTTCTCAGCTTCTTCAGAAGTTCTTCGGGGATTCCTCAGACTGGAGAAGCACACGAGGTGAAGCTGGTCCCTGACAAGTCTGGAGAACAGCTGCTGAATCTCACATGAACCCTTCACCATCATCTGAGCTGGTGTGTTAAATTCCTGCATCCTCCCCCAAAACTAAACGCAGAAGAAACACTTGATTTTCTCAACAGACATGAGCAATGACGTTGGCGTCTTCCTGACCAACAGCAAACCCCGGGTGCCACATCACACAGACAGAAGAAATGGTTCCCAACAAGATGTTCCTCACCCAGACTGGGGTTTGGGTTTAACAGACACTCTTCTGCATCAGAAACTTCTCTTCCACAGCACACTGTTAGAAAACATCACAAGCATGCATCTGGCTGTTTCCATCCCAGCAGGCCAGAAGTACTCAGGCTGGAGTTGGCTCTCCCCACCAAGCAAAGGAAAACATTAGAGGCAAAATAGGCCAAATCACTCCTAAAATAATCCATTTATCACGAGTTTCCTTTCCGTTTGTTTCTAGACCAGCTTTTAAACACATTACAGAGTCTAATTATGACACGTATTCACAGAAAAACAAATCAGCAGCTCACTTTCAAAGAATTGCTCAGTGCTGTACTCTCTTGTTTGTTTTTAGTTGTGCCTGTGAGCATGTGTGTGTGTGTGTGTGAGAGTGTGTGTTTGAGTGTGTGTGAGACAGAGTGTGTGTAAACCCGAATAAGTTCCCAGAACTCAAAAATTTTGAGGCAATCAATTGCCTCAATTTTTTTGAGTTTTGATACTGAAAATTTTAAGTTTTCATAAATTAAATTTCTTAATAAATTTTACTCATACATTTGAAGTTTATTAAATTAAAATTGCTCATCCAATCAACTCTAAATGTGTGTGTGTGAGTGAGTGAGTGAGTGAGTGAGTGAGTGAGTGAGTGAGTGAGTGAGTGAGTGAGTGAGTGAGTGAGCATGTGTGTGTGTGAGAGAGTGTGAGTCCTGCCTGGCTGCAGCTACATCCCATTCATCCAGATTATTAATCTCAGTAATTCAACATGAATACATAGCTTGCTGTGAGTATTTCTGTTTACAGGATGAAATGAGATATCTTCATGTGGACGCTATCGCCTGAGGCTGTAAATATTGGGCCATTCTGTACCGGGTCGGCCCGGGCTGGGAAAGCCCAAGTCGGCCCCAGACTGGCCCGGTTGATTCCACACATCCTTGTCTTAAGCCCATGTGGGCTGATTCTACCCACCAATCAGAGGCTGGCTCTAATGGAAGGTGTGGATTTGCTGTCAGCAGTGGGTGTGTTGGCCCTGGTCGGCCTGAAGCAGACACCCTCGAGAAGAGGGCTGAGAATAAGCCTTGGTTGGCCCGGAAAAATACCAGGCCACCCAGATATGTAAACAACCTACGCTACCCGGCTCGGGCCGACCCGGTACAGATGGGAATGGCCCATAAGTCTCATCTGCAGAACCACCAGGGTTTTCCATCCCTTGCTGGTTAAAAGATACACAAATTTAGACTGAAGGTACTTTGGACCTGAAGAATAGGTTTTTTTCCCAGTGAAGCATGGCCTCCACTAGGCTCTCCACGAACATTTGTAAACACACATGTTCTCATTTAGTGTGTGAGGAAACACATCTGTGTGTGTGCGCTTTGAGACAACCCTTTTATTTATGAGGTAAAAGAGGTTTGTGGGTCTGGAAATGAGAATACATGCTATTTCTGGCAAGTGTGACTGTTGAAGGTAAAGGAGACCGGGTTGACGTGGTATTTAAAAATACCACAAGGTGGAAACACTTTCAGGCTGATAAGAGGGACTTGGGCCCGCTTCACACAGAAGGCGTGCACATTTTTGATCTGATTCTTCTCGTCTGACAATCTCTAGAACGAACCTGATCGCTGTAACAGCTCTTAAGGTCAGGTTAAACTGCTGCTAAAAAAACCATCCCTTCCTCCAAATCATGTGGAGAACTACCGACCTATCTCTCTCCTCCCGTTTCTGTCTAAAATTATCAAAAGGGCGGCCTTCAAGCAGATCACAGGACACCTCTCAAAAAACTGTCTGCTTGACCCACACCAATCTGGGTTCAAAAATGGCCACTCCACTGAAACAGCTCTCCAACACCTAATTTATACTTCTCCATCTGTGTCGGGACTGACACACGCAACACCATTATCCATCCTTGCATGCCTCTTTGAGAGCCCTCACAAGGACGGACGGAGACACGCAACTCCATTATGCGTCAGCGCAAGAGCTCTCCGACGGGCTCACGGAGGGTGACGGAGACATGCTCAGAATGCAAGCTTGTGATTGGTCAGGACGCTGCTTCCTGTATATAGGGAGCCCAAGTCTCCTCCCTTTCCGGTCGGCTCATTGGTCCCCAAGAACGAAAAAATTAATGCAAGTCAACGGGGCTAAATACACGTAGACACTGGATCGCACATATGTTGTGCTGAAATTGAAATGAAAAGTAATGATGGGTGTTTCGACCATGCCAGTCACGTACTTTGAGATTTATCAGCTTGTAAAAGTTCGTAATTAGCATGACTACACACCAGAAATCGGCACGTCACATATGTGACGTCACCACATAATCTCCTCCCCCCAATGTAGCTACTACGATACTTCTGCAGAATTTTTTCCTCAGTTTTCTCTGTGTCTGGTTCGATGACGTCCCTTTCGTGAAGCGCATTTGTAGTCCTGGACTTATTTTCACACAAAACCTAAAATAGCGTTTCCACCGTTCGAAAATAAACGCATTCTTTGTTTGAAAATTTGTCTTTAAAGTTCACGGACATCATATGTGAAATCCATGGCACACAACAAGCGGAATTAGAAAATAGTGTTTTTAGCCCCATTGACTGCATTCATTTTTTCGTTCTTCCGGGTACCCGTGGTCTGGAAGTAGATGGGCGTGGCTTAGGCTCCCTATTTGTCACCAGCACCGCTGTAGCTAAACCTGCTAAATCTGTAAGGTAAACAGATTTTTAGCAGCAGACCCAAAACAAATTGAAGAATGCATTGCGGAAAAAGTCAGAAAATATTAACATTTAATCACCCTTGAGTGAAGGAGTATAAAATACGGAGCAAACGTGGATGGAAACTACGGTAAACGGGGGTTTGGAGGTGGCAACCTTATGAAGAGGTGGAAGAAAATGAAGGGCAAATTTGTATGTGTTACAAAGTCTCTGAAATATATAAACACATTAGTGAATACCAGATAAATGCACTATTGGGGACCAGATACATGAGCGTTATGGTGGCACATGAGCGTTATCACAGAACAGCGCTACGCACTCTGTTGTACTGGCGGGGAATTGCTTTGCAACACTCCCCAGGAGACGGAGAAGTATGAGGGCAATTTATCTCTCTGTCTATGAATGTCTCTCCCTCATGGAGCTGACAGAGAAGTATAAATTAGGCTTTAGTTGTGACAGAATCCTCAAAAGAAGCTAGAGCGACTGTCAAATCCTCAGTACTCATTCTGCGTGACTTATCGGCTGCATTTGACACAGTCAACCATGGCTTCATTTTGTCCACTCTCTCTAGCATGGGCATCACAGGGAAAGCACACTCCTGGCTTGAATCGTACCTGACAGGACAATCTTTCAGTGTATCTTGGCTTGGACAGTCTTCTGCTGTTTACCATCTTGCAACAGGAGTAGGGTTGGGCATCGTTTGATTTTGAACATTCCGATTCCAATTCCTCGTTTCGATTCCGGTTCCTATCAATTCCCGATTCCGATTCTTTGAAGACATGACACGTTTTACACGAGCCAGCTAACCACAGGTCCTACTTGATGAAATAATCTTAACTTCAGCATGAATTTTAATTCTATGAACAACATCACCTTCATTTAGACAAAAACATGTTTTGGTGAAAAAAAGAAGACGACTTGCAGCACAACCAGTGTGTTTGTTTCTGACCACAAACCAAAGTGTGGAAGAAGCCTCTGGGATGAGAGGCTAAATGTCTCCAACACATCCAGAAACGTCCAGCTGTTTTCAGCTAAAACTCTCAGGATGATCATGTCCAGGATGACTGAGAACTACACCTCCATGCTGCAGCAGCATTCAGTCAGAACAGGAAGTGAAACTTAAATGTAGCTGCGGTCAGTAACAATCTAACAGATTTTAAACATTAAAACTCAACAGAAATAGTTCAGAAAGGAAATTAAAATGTTCACAACTTTTTGTGTGATTTATTATTATTATTATTTATTGTGGCAGAAGCTGGTGTGGTCCACCAGAGAAAGCTGCTCTATAATGACTAATTATTCTACAGGTTATTGTTCAGCCTTCTGACGCACGCACACACGCACGCACGCACACACACGCACGCGCGCACACACGCACGCGCGCACACACGCACACGCGCACACGCACACACACACACACACACACACACACACACACACACACACACACACACACACACACGATTGTTGGTGACTGCTGACACTCCGTGTGTGTTTTTATTTCTGCAGTGAGACAAACTCACCTCACACCGTCCAGAGTTTGTTCTTTAAGCTTCTATTAAATCCACTGTGTTGACGTATTGAACAAGTTTCCTCTACGCTGCAGGAGTTAAAGTTTACATTACGGAGTAAAAGTTCGCCAGACGTGTTTGTTTATATCTGGGTGGGGGGAGGGGGGACTCGTGCTGCACACAGACAGCTGGTGGGATCAGCTCTGAAAAGCGTTGATCACAATTTGCAGATCATGTTTATTTTTCACGGAGATCGGCCGCGGATTCCTCTTTCGTCGGCATTCTAGGAATTGAAACTAGAAATCGAAACTAGGAATCGAAATAAAAAACTCTCAGCGATTCCAGGAAAAACTAATAGGAACCGGTTCCAATTAATGCTCGATGCCCAACCCTACACAGGAGTCCCACAGGGCTCTGTACTAGGACCTCTTCTCTTTGCCACATACACTACCTCACTGGGTGAGATCATTCGATTGCATGGCTTCTCCTATCAGTGCTATGCTGACGACACCCAGCTCTATCTGTCATTCCCGCCGGATGACCTCAGTCTCTGCACGAATCTCAGACTGTCTCTCTGACATATCAAGATGGATGAAATCCCAACATCTCCAACTCAACCTCTCTAAAACAGAATTACTTGTCATCCCAGCAAAACCATCCATACGGCACAATATCTTAATCCAAATCTCTGTCCAGTATCTCTGGCTCCTTCAAAGGCCGTTAAAATTCTGGGTGTTGTGATAGATGAACACCTGACCTTTAAAGATCATGTTGCCTCTGTTGCTCGTTCATGCCGCTTTGCGCTGTATAACATACGAAAGATCAGACCATACCTAAAGCTGGGCGGACACTGTGCGACTTTTTCACTCGCAGCGTTCAGCTTCAACTCAAACTGTACGACTTCCTCGCAGAGCAGATCTCGCGAGTCATGTTCTCACACTGTACGACCCAGTTCTCGCATGCGACCTGACTGCTCACACTGTACGTCTGGTAGCAACACGTCGGCCCTAAAAATATGCTAAAAATAGCAGTTTTTACTCAACACGTCAGACTTTTTTGTCTTGTCTTGCCTGTCCTTCGGGAGTGCTGCAGGAGGACACAGGGATTTATGGAGGTTGGATGAGGAAAACGAAATAAAGAAAGTAAATCTGTGTTTTGTGATCAGTTTCATTTGACATGAACACGACAAACACGCTTTCTTGACAATCTTTGCGAGTAAAAAAACGTGTAGAAACAAAAACGAACAGCGTGTGTTATTAGGGAAATAGCGAGCAGCGTTGATGCAGGATTGCGCATGCGCTGTGAACGGTTCTGATACTTTTTGGGTCGCAGCTGCTCGCAGCGCCGCTTCAACAGTGCGATACCCTCACGAGGGACGAGCAAAATATTAACACGCCAGAAGTCTGTGCGACCTCACGACTGCTGATCGGCAGCTGGTCACGTGGTGTTAATCGCCTCTCGTAACCCCCTGTACACTACACAACCGCTCGGCGCAAAACTCGCCCCGATCTTGTGGATTCTCGCACGACTGGTAAATCGGCTCAAAAAAGTGAATTAGTCGCACAGTGTACGCCCAGCTTAACACAACATGCCACCCAGCTCCTGGTGCAATCTGCTGTCATCTCCCGCCTCAATTACTGCAATGCCCTTCTAACTGGTCGTCCAGGCTGTACTGTGAGACTCCTTCAAATGGTCCAGAATACGTGCCTGAATTTCAATCAGCTAAAAGAGCACACGTCACCCCTCTGTTCACTGAGCTCCATTGGCTACCGCTAGCAGCATGCATCAAATTCAAATCGCTAGCACTAGCAAACAAAGTCCTGAATGGTACACCATCTACCTGAATCCTCTTGCAAAGGCTTATGCCACGGCCCGGCTGCTCCAGTTTTCGAAGGATCGTCGGCTAGCAGTGCCTACACACTGCTCAGGACAATTCAGACTCGTTATGTATCGTACCACAGATGTGAAAAGACCTACCAAGCCCTACCAGAACAGGGGCTTCCGCATCGATTTTCAAGAAACTCCTGAAGACCCTGCTCTTCAGAGAGCATTTTCTAAACTAGCACCCTCCCTGCACCTGTCTCCCACTCTACTGCACATTCCATATTCTATGACTGATTATGCTGCCTCACTGCCACCTAGGATGGACTAAATAGTGTTTGTTGTTAGCCTCAAGGACAACCTGATGGCCTGATTATCACCTGTACGTCACGTTGGACAAAAGCATCTGTTAATTACGTAAACATAATCTTGTCAGATATTCTTGCCATGTGTGGTGAGTTACAAGTGCTCTAGGCTTCTCTGAAGGCGAGGAGCTGGAAGCATGCTGCACAGAGCATGAGCGAACCCCCTCGTCCACCTTGTTTGTTTACTTTGAAGTCACGTTTGATCACAAGAGGTTTTGCAAGATTTCCTGTGTAATTTAGTAATGTTTGACTACTGTTTGGTCAGAGACCAAATACACTAGGATCCATGATTTTATTTTTACTCCCCCGTGTGTGAGGTCTCATGTTTAGAAATTTCTCGGACATTTTTTGAATCCTGCTGTGTGAACCGGGCCTTAGAGAAATCCAAGTGAACTTCCTTTTGATCAGATATGAAAAAGCGGCACGCCTGCTACGCACATTTGGCTGTTGCAAAGTCTGACCCGAGGAGCCGAGTCGGGCTACCTACTACAAATAGAACCCAATCTTGACATACGTTCAATATCTTCTAATAATAAAAATCAAATGGTACAACGACTCTGTCAGTCCATCTCCATCCAACCATCACTCGTGGACAAAACGCCAAGATACTTCAGGCAGAAACTTATTCCACCTTTATTCAGGTGTTAAAGCAGAAAAAACGATCCCAGACGTGCTGGATACCGGCCCTCGTGAACCAAGATTGCCCACCCATGGGGCCTCATTTAGCAAAACGATCGTACGAGTGTTCCTATATTCCTTCCTACGATTGAAATTTAGGAGTTGTGTACTCCTGATTTATGAAATGTGCGGCAGCCTCTAGTACGCACATTCCTCTGCAGTCGTCTGATGATAAATCCCACCTGTGCGGACCCAGGTGCTCGTGTCCGTTCACCGTCATTTACATACAGAAATGCCCTCAATTAACCATATTTGGTCACGCTACGTCCTCAGCATGTGGGGGAATTCCCAGTTTTACTTTCCAGAAAAAATAAGAAAAACTTTATTTACAGCGAGACCGAGACACTGGCTGCCGGAGCGCAAAAAACCCAAACAAGATGCCGAGGTTATAAACGCGGTCGGGACAGAGGAGAGGTTCCTGTCAGAAATAAATAAAACATGATTTTGATAAATGGTAGAGAAACGGGTTCTCATTTACATTTAAGGAGCCGTGTATGACTGGGTGGTTCTGGGGGGTTCTCGTAAAATAAAACATGAACTGGAACCGGATTCACGAGGTTTGTCTGTCACGCCACAAAGGGTCCCAAATCACAGCATAGCAGAAGAAGAAGAAAATATCATTTCTATAGCGCCTCTCAAGATAAAAATCACGAGGCGCTTCACAAAAAAAAAAAAAAAAAAAAGTAAAAATATAAAAGG